>NC_142930.1:12022734-12032734 GCF_046866305.1 Octopus bimaculoides | reverse complement strand
ATTACAATGGTGCATCTATTGAATTTGATGCATTATAACAGGTAAGTAATGTGTCCATCATGCCATTTGTAAGTAATACAAGTGGGTTAATATAGAATAACATCGTTAGGCTATACACATAGGCACCTACCAGAAGGAGCAATACTACGGTCAATAAATTTTGTTGTTTCCATATATCAAATACTGCATGCACGGAAGTAGACGACGAAAAATCTCAACAATGTGAGAGCATTGCAGGACTCGAACTTCAGGTTTTGAGACGCAACACAAAACTAAATCTTAACCAATAATTACTTACAAAAACATATAATGAAGCAGAATAAAAGCGATTGCAGAAAATTTGTAAAGTGAAAGGAAACAACCAAAGATATTGTGTCTGGTTCCGTAATTTCTGACAGCAGAATATTTTAGACATGCATGACTGCTCGAAAATTAATAAACTAGAAATTATTAACATTAGATAGTATGTACAGAAAAGATGTTTTTTTAGCATGTCTTTACAGGAATATGTGATGAAAATTTTAATTTTATTTCCTATCGTAATTATTTGAATACGATACGAACTGTTTGTGCATTGCTTTACTTCACTGATGCAATTTTAATTAGCACAGACCATCCACTAATCAGTACAATTATGTCACGTTTTATGCATTCTTCACAAAGGAAACAAGACGATATTAAACATCTTAGATCAGCGATAAAATATTGTAAGCTATTAAACTAGTCATATAATAGACGCGTTGTTAGTTTAACTATCACATTAAGAAATTGACAATCTGAAGTCATTAGATTTACATATATTCAAGTGCATACACGTTAGAACAGATATACACACATACATGATATAGATAGATAGATAGATAGATAGATAGATGGATGGATGGATGGATGGATGGATGGATGGATGGATGGATGGATGGATGGGTGGATGGATAGATAGATAGATAGATACATACATACATACATAGATAGATAGATAGATAGATAGATAGATAGATAGATAGATAGATAGATAGATAGATAGATAGATAGATAGATATGCGAGTATGTATATATGCATATATATTTAGGCACACAGATACATACAAGGACATGCCGTAACGTTTCTGGCTTGAAGAGTATTGCGAGAGGCGAGATTGGAGGCCGAAACTTCCGAGTTCTTTTGCAGGGCTTAGAAAAGCTGAAGGACTACTGCAATAAGTTTGTGAATCTGAGAGGAGAATATGTCAAAATCATAATTGGCTGATCCTCCTGCATTTACTTTTAGCCAAAGCCAGAAACGTTTCAGTACCCCCTCCTACATACATACATACATACATACATACAAACACACAAATATATATATATACACTCACACACAAAAGGTGAGATGGCTTAATTGACGCCATTTTATTTTTTCAGTTCGTACATGCGCATTGTTTGTCGACTACAGAGTATAGCAGCGTCGGTTGGGTGAAGTCTGTGAGAAAAACAGCACCTGACGCAATTCACTTTGTCAGAAATTTCGAATCGACATGCTGCAGTGCTTGGCATTCGCGCCGGAAGCTCCAATACGAACATTTCAGAGTGTTTGAGAGTCAATCTGAGGACAGTGCAGAAGTTTCGGAAAGACTCGGTTAAGTCAAATGGTGATTAAGAAGGTACGGCAGCTCGGACAACTCACCCTGATTGTTCTGATAAGAAAAGAACTCCTGAATTTGTTAGAAAGATCCTGGCCGTGATTGACAACGATACTTCCAAGTCAAACAGGTCCATCGCTAGGGACATAGGCGTGTCTGAGTTTCTTATGAGGCAGGTAGTGCATGAAGACATTTGGTATTCCTCATACAAGATGAGAAAGAGTCAATCTTTATCCCAAACCATCAAGGGCAAGAGGAAAGACCACGCTAAGAAGCTTTTGAGAAAACTCAAATGCCCCTTCCAACCGAACATGCTTTGGTTTTTCTCAGATGAGAAAAATGTTTGCCAGAATCAGATGGTAAGCACACAGCACAACCGTTAGATTGCCGTGTCCCTAAAACATGTACCGAGAGTAATAAAAATCAAACATCCAGTCAAAATCATGGTGTTTAGAGTAATCATTAGTGATGGCGATGTTATACCTCCATTAATCCTTTCACGCGGCCTCAGGCTCAATACGGAGGCCTACATCATGTGCCTGGAGAAGGTTGCGCTGCTCTGAGTCAAGAGAACGGCTGCTGGCAGACCCTATGTCCGGCAACAGGACTCTGCACCATGCCACAAAAGCAGGAGAACCCAGTCATGGCTGTCAGACAATTTCTCCGACTACATCAGCCCTAACATCTGGCCACCTAACACTCCAGACTGCAACTCAATTAATTATTATGTGTGGGGCTCGGTTGACAAACAAGCTCCTTGTAACACCAAAGATGAACTGAAGGCAAGGATTATGGCAGCATTCACCAACTTAAACAAAAAGACCGCCCAGAAGAGTTTCAGGAGGTTCCGAAGTCGTATGCAAGCCGTGGCTTGAGCCAATAGCGATTTTATTGAATAAATATACTCTTTAGTATTTCGAGATATTTTTATGTAATTTTGGTAAATATATCTGTTAATATGAGCTGTCACTGTTATTTTCATTTTTGTGTACTTCAGACGACAATTTATTCACTGCACCCTGTAGATATATATCATGGAGAAATTATACAAAAAATATAAGTAGATGATGATTAAAGCACCAGCACAGTTTCGATCACCTGTTATTATCCGTAGATTGCAGGAACTTCATAGTGGTAGTTGAGGTAAACGTATTAATAAAATAAATGGAAAAAAAATTATATTTAGTACGACACATGTTTCGACCCGTTGTGGGTCTTTTCAAGTACATAAATAAATTTTTAAAATAATAAAAAGTTTTACTAGAGATTCGGTTTTCCGTATCGCTAAATGTCCGTCAACGTTGGGAAAGATTAAAAGACAGAACGGCTCGAAATATGTGTCGTACTAAATAAATTATTTTCCGCTTATTTTATTAATACATATATATATATATATATATATATATACAGAGAGAGAGAGAGAGAGAGAGAGAGAGAGAGAGAGAGTTTACCTGTAAATTTGGATTTTTATCCCTAATATCATTATATATATATATATATATATATGGTGGTTGTCTACTCCTTAAACAGAGTTTGACCACCTCCTGCACCTACACCTTAGCCCTTTCATGGCGTCTGATGCGGCTTTTTAAACCAGACAGTGTTTTGAAAAAACACCCACACAGATTGCACCTCTGATTTGCACTACCAATACCTGCAAGTAAGTTCTGCTCATTGTGGATCCTAACATGTCTTTTAAGACCCCCATTGGATTTGCAAACCCTCTGGCACACACCACATTCAAACGTGTGCACAGACATATAATCAGAATAGCTGGGTGAGGTTTGTTTTCCATGGGTTCGCAGGTGAGATTTGAGGCCAGCCAAGGACAGACATGGTCTGTCACAGATTGTGCACACAAAAAGGTCCTTGTCATTCACCTTCTCAGTCTTCACCTTTTTCCTTAAATGTCTCTTGAGCCCTGCTTGCATCATCCTGGCCTCTTCAAATGCTTTCACTCCACTCCACACCCTTGTTCGCCATCCAACTCGATCTGAAGCGAGGACTTCTATATCTTTTGGAGCCATTCCAATTGACTTCATAGCAGTCCTTATGCCATCCTTAAACCTTTTTTTTGGTTTATGCCGATAACGTTTCCCCTCTGCAAGCTCACCATAAAACAGCTGTTTCGGCATGCGTTCATCTGCCATTCGAACAATATGGCCACACCATCTCAATTGGTTCCTCAAAATCATGGCTTTAATTGAGGGGATGCCTGCAGATGCAAGGATATCTGTGTTTGGAGTAAAAGAATTCCATTTAATTCTTAAAATATGACGAAGGCATTTTTGGTGGAATTTTTCTAACATTTTAAATGCCTTTCATAACAGGTCCAAGTTTCACAGGAATACAATAGGGATGTTAAGACAAATGATTTGTAAAGAGCCAGCTTTGTATTGTTATTTATATGTCGCTGGCGCCAGACGCGTGACTCCAAGCCACCAAATGCTTTTGCTGCCCTTTGAATTCGTAGGTGTATTTCCGTATCAAGATTTCCATCATCTTGAACAGAGCTTCCCAGGTAGACAAATGAATTTACAACCTCAAGTAACTTTCCCTTAACAAAAATTTTAGGGAGGTTACAAACAGCACCATACGCAGGTTGATACATCACAACTGTTTTTTTCAGATTGATGGTCAGGCCAAAATCATCACAAGCTGCATCAAATGCAGATACAAGGGATTGCAGACCCGATTCAGAATGACTAACCAGATCGCAATCGTCAGCATACAAAATTTCCCTAATAAGTGAAGTAAAAACCTTCGTTTTAAACTTCAGTCGGGTCAAATTAAAAACATTCCCCGTTGTTCGATATTTTATGTAGATACCCTCCTCAGAGTTTTGAAATGAATGTGACACAACAACGGCAAAGTATATTGCAAAGGTGGTGGGTGCATCAAGGTCTCCCTGCTTTACTCCATTTTCCACAGCAAAAGATTCAGAAAGCCTACCACCAAAATTAACCCTAGCTCTCATATCCTGATGCAAAGCCTTGACCATGTTTATAAACTTTTCTGGGCAACCAATTTTCCCCAGAATTAGCCACAGAGCACTTCGATTAACAGTATCGAATGCTTTGCTCAAATCAACAAAGCAATGGTACAGAGCAAGATTCTGTTCAATGCACTTCTCCTGTAATTGTCTGACAGTAAAGATACAATCAGCTGTGCCCCTGGAGGAACGAAAACCACACTGAGACTCAGACACCATACTTGGAACTATAAAGATATTTAAACGTTCTAACAAAATGCGGGCGAGCACCTTTCCAACCACAGACAAAAGGGAAATCCCACGAAAATTACCACACAGATCCTTTGGCCCCGATTTATATAAGGAGACAAGAATGGCATCAATCCAGTCTTGAGGCACTTTCTCACTTCTCCAACAGTGACAAATTAAAATATTTAAGAGTTCCATTATTTTGTCACCCCCATATTTCAAGACTTCTGCACAGATTCCATCAGATCCTGGAGACTTGTTGTTATTCAGCTTATTCATAGCTAAATAAATGTCATTTAGAGTTGGTTCAGATGCCATCTCTTCTATAACTGGAAGTTGTTCAATTTTTTCTATCGTCCTCATATTAACGGATGATGGTCTATTCAAAAGTGCAGAGAAATGTTCTACCCAACGCTTATGAATAGAAGCGGTGTCAGTCAGAAGAAAGCATCCATCTTCTGTTCTCACTGGAGCTACTGAAGAAGATTTTGGACCATATACCTCCCTAACATAAGAATACAAACAACTGGCATCATTTCTATCAGCTGCTTCTTGTGCCCCTTTTGCCCTATCATTCCACCATTCCTGTTTAATTTTCCTTAGAGCAGTTTGCACCCTCCTTTTCAGCTTTCTGTAAGTTTCATTTGAGTTGGGATTCAATGACTGAGAGAGCAGTGTATTGCCTAAGTTTTGTTTTTCTAAAAGTAGATCATGAATTTCTGCTGATCTATCTGAGAACCAATCTCTGGATTTATGAGATTTAAATCCCACTGACGAACTTGCAGCCTGAAATACTTTTGTTTTGAAATCTTCCCATAAATTGTTTGGGTCAAGATTAATACTTTCTATAGCGTCGTGGGATCTTTGCAAGTTGCTTGATAATTTAAAGTTTGCAACGTTTAACTTTTTGGGTATCTTAGGACCAGACTGTCGGTTTTTAGGTTTTATCGAAAAATCTATTTTGCCACGCAGTAGATGATGGTCAGTCCAGCTCTCTGCCCCTCTCATGACCCGAACGCTAGAAACGTCTTTCATATCACATTTCCTAATCAAAATATAATCTATGAGATGCCAGTGCTTAGATCTTGGGTGCATCCAGGTGGCTTTATATTTATTTTTCTGCTTAAACAGAGTGTTGGTGACAACCAGATCATTCTCAGTACAAAACGTCAAAAGAGCTACTCCATTTCTATTGCATTTTCCAATCCCATGTCGACCTAAAACAGGCCATGAAACATAGTCCCTTCCAACTCTTGCATTGAAATTTCCCAAAATGACCAGCTTGTCAGAAATTGGTACTTTCCTCAATAATCTTGCTAGATTGTCATAAAACTGTCCCACAGTTTCCTCAGAATGGGACATTGTTGGTGCATAAATACTGACAACGGTAAGAAACCTACCTTTTGTCAGTTTGATACGGCATGACAGGATCCGGTCAGATATACCACTTGGAAGCTCTGCAATGGAGGACACTAATGTATTCTTGAGAGCAAACCCAACACCAGATTCTCTACGCTGACCCTTAGGTAGGCCTTTCCAGAAGATAGTATATCCATAAGCAGATTCCATTACTTGACCCTCACCAGAGAGACGAGTTTCAGAGAGAGCAACTATATCAAGGGAATATTTCTTTAGCTCACATGCAATAAGTGCAGTACGCCTTTCTGGCCTCTTCGTGAAATTATCATCAAGAAGTGTGCGCACATTCCAACAGCCAAAATTCAAACTTTTTCTTGAGGACTGTTTGACCACAGTGGCAGGATGACGACCGGGTCCAGCCTGTGATACACTGGGACACCTGCCGGGCCAGACCTGTTCCCATGATGTTCCCAAGCCTTTTTTGCCATTTACTGAATTTGTTTCAGACATTTTAAAATAAGTTACAGGTGCATTTTTAGGTTTCTGCCAACCAACCAATTGAATGATTTTACTAAGATTTGGAGTACAGGAAGTACCTGTGCAGATGAATAATTTTTAGTGGGTGTAGCTTGCACTGCACTACCCCCACTTATTAGCCCAAGAAGACTTTCACCGGTGTGACAAGAGAATTGACAAAACCAGGAATTTCCAAGGCCTCAGGTTTTATTTCGGAGATTTCCTTCTCCTAGGTAGATTACCAACCAAGGTTAAAGAGCTTCTACCTGCCCATGAGGTAAGCCGTCCCATTCCAGACACCTAACCGACACTCAGACACTCTGTAAAGTGAACAAATATCACTCCGGTGACCGATGTGGAGCAGCTCATCAAAAAAAAAAAAAAATAAATAAATAAATAAATTAAAAAAATAAAAATAAAAATAAAATAAAAATATATATATATATAAATAAAATATAAAAGATAAAAAATAGTATATATATAAAATTAAAATTATTCATATATACATATTTACAGACATTCACACACATATACACACCCATACATATATATATATATACATATTTACAGACATTTTGTTGGATGGTCGTTGACTGTTCAGGAGTTCATCCGCCCTTTGACAGGTCTTATTTTTCGTCCTGCAGGGTGTCCAACAACACCCTCCTCACCAAGCAAGCCTGGTGGGGTTGCCAGTTTAGTCGCCGACGACCCGACCATGCAACAGGTTGTACTGGATTACATGTTACCAGTAGCACTGAAGAGCGACCTGACATATATAAAATTAAAATTATTCATATATACATATATACATATATACATATTTATATATACACACACACATATATATATATATATACATACATAGATACATACATACATACACACACACACATATATATATATATACCGGAGTAAGCACATAAATGTGAAACAAGGTGGAAAAAAGAGTACTCAAATACCAGTGGTAGAGTAATATGTTTTATTTAAAAGCAGCAGAAATATACCAAAATCTGTTATTCAGAGTATCACGTTCCCGTTCGTCGGCCAGTTTTGTTAAAATGGAACAGAAATAACGATATAATCAAAGCAAGTTAAAACATACGCCTTTAAAAATGTATTTGTTTCATTGGTCCTTTCAAATAACGGTCTTAAGTATGCAAATCCATTTTAAAGGTGTATCCTATAACTAGTTTTGATTATATCGTTATTTCTGTTCCATTTTAACAAAATTGTCCGATGAACGGAAACGTGAAACTCTGAGTAACAGCTTTTGTTATATTTCGGCTGCTTTTAGATAATATATATATATATATATATATATATATATATATCGGTGGCGTTAAACACAGGTGTTATTCGAATCTTTATACTTCCTACATATGTTTCGAAGAAAGCATTGGTATTATTCCAGACGAAATAAAATGATATAAAGCAATGCAACCTTCTCATCAGGGAAAAAAAGAGAAGCAAAACGCATCAGTAAGATATTTTAACTGAATGTGATGGCTGCATATATGATGAAGGAAACGCTGGTAAGTTAGTTTTAAAATAACCGTTAACAGATATAATATCAAAGGCAATTTATAAAAAGAGAAGGAGGAGGAAGAAAGAAATTAACAGAAAACTAAAGTGGAGAAACATAGTGCGATAGGTGAATAGGAATAAAAGAATAATATATCTATTTCCACGCCTTTAATCTTTATTCCTATTCACCTATCGAACTATATTTCTCCACTTTTAATTTTTTGCTAATTTCTTTCTTCCTCCTCCTTCTCCTTCTACAAATTGCCTTTGATATTATATCTACTAGCGATTTTTTTAAAAAAACTGACTTACTACCGTTCCCTTAATCATATATCCAATAATCACATTCGATTAAAATGTCTTATTGATGCGTTTTGTTTCTCTTTTTTTACCTGATTAGAAATTTTGCATTTCTTTATATCATTTTATTCCTTCTGGAATAATACCAATGTTTTCTTCGAAACATATGTCGGAAGTATAAAGATTTGAATAATACCTACGTTTAACTCCATTTATTTTATCTATGTAATAAAAAAAAACATTTCACCAAAACCTGGAATTTCTACCTTTATAAGTAGGCTGTTACATCCTTGGTACTTACGTGAATTTTTGCTAACCTGGTAACTATTTATTTTATCGTGTTATTTGCGAACATTGAAAAAATACGCATACATTTATATATATATACAGAACATGCGCCAAATCGTAACGTATTTTGTAACTGATTTATCGAAATTCATTTGCTTCTTTCAGATTATTAATTATGCAAGTCTGGGCTCATGTCGTAAAATAAAACTGCGAATGGCCTAGGAAATAGACTTTGTTGGTATAGTCTTATGCGACGACTATAGAAAATTGTATAACTATAGTAGCATTTCTAGAGACAATTCAAGCAACCAGCGCCACTATCGAAAGCAGGAAATAGTATTAACATACACTGTACACATATTGCGACGAATACTTTCAATGCAAATTGAAACGAAGAATTGCCTGTAACCAAAACACGAGGTACGCCCTTGCTTGTACTGTGAATGCAATCTATAAAAATGAGATTACCTAAATGTACAATAGTAATGAAATAATGTTGGTCGATTGTATCAGTTATACCAAAATCCGCTTTAATTATTCTGGTTGATTCTAGCTGAAAAAGGGTCAATAAGTTATATTTGTTCATAAATACGTCTTTCATATTTAAGTCAGATGACTCACAATTTCCAAGGATTTGAAATGAAAATATTTTGTTTTTGTTCTTATTTCAAGAGACTTAGACGAGATAAATATGAGTATTTATTTTAAATCAGTCATAGATTTGACTTAGTGTGTACTTAGCTCTGCTCTATGACACAGACCACACAGAAGGCAGCATATTATATCTCAAGTGGTGGCAAACATATACGAAGTCTCACATATTTTTCAATAACAGATGATAAAATGATATGAGCGAGAAACTTCTGACAGATAACATATAATATATTGAAGGAGAGGCTGAAAATAGCGCTGCAACGTCTGGGATGGAAATAAAATTATATTTGTGCGTCTTTTTTATCAGTCGGTCTGAATACAACCAATCTGACTTCCGTCTGGTACTTTATTTATATATCTAACAATCTAATGTTCTCTCATTCTTTCTCTCAATCTCCCTCTTTCTCTCTCTCTCTCTCTCTCTCTCTCTCTCTCTCTCTCTCTCTCTCTCTCTCTCTCTCTCTCTCTCTTTCTCTCCCTCTAACACACATAAATACGGAAAATATGCTGATACATATAT
>NC_142930.1:12007734-12015234 GCF_046866305.1 Octopus bimaculoides | reverse complement strand
CACACTTTCCTTTAATCACATTAAATGTGCTTTAAAGGTAAGCAGAATTTCGACTTCTTGGTTTTCAGCAATTTTTATCAGTCTATATTCTGGGTATTTTCGTAACGCTTGTTGAAAGCAATTTGCATTAGTTATATTTTAATGACATCTCCTAAGGTGTAAATATCAGACACCGTATTTCCCTTCCGACATACATTAGCACATTTATATATTTTACAAATATCAATTTTATTTAATTATTTAGAAAAAGAAAAGCATTTGATGAACTGTCACTAGCTATTCTTGGTAATATTCTAACACATACTTTAGGTTAATGAGTCAAGACAATCTTCTTAGAGTTTTCTCACTATCCTTCAGCAATAATATATATATATTTAAATATTTTGAGTAAATTAAAGCATGAAAAACAATGTTTCTTGTCAAACATTCCCCAATTGGACATACCAACTGATCCGAAAACCCAAAGTAGTAAAAAAAAACTAGAATATGTAAATCAAATGTGTTTTCACTTCTTCAAAACAGCACACAGGATACTTCAAACAACGAGACATCGTCATACCCTGTTGTTTAATGAGAATTTTCTTCTTACTTTCCCCTTACATTTCCACGTGTAGTTTCTATTTTGTTTTTGTAACGTAATTCTATATATATATATATATATATATATATATATATATATATATATATATATATATATATAAAGTGGCTAGCGTGGGAATAGAAACCTCATAGGTAATAATTATTATTAAAATTACAAATAAGGGTATCTTAATTATAATTTTAATAATCATACATATATATACTTCTTGGCTTCTTTCAGTTTCCTTCAAACAAATCCACTCACAAGCCTTTGGTCGACCAGAGGCTATTGTATAAGACACTTGCCCTAGGTGCAACACAATGTGACTGATCTCGGAACCAATTAGTTGGGAAGCAAGCTTCTTCCCACATAGCCACGATTGCGCCATTATATTTACTCTTTTCTGAGAACATAACTTGAGCAAAAATTTTACGAACAGAATCTCCACTTTTGTGTATTACCCAAAATTGACATTCTGTTCAACAGCAAATAAATATACTTTGATCATAAAATATAAAGATTCCTATACGTATGCATGTATGTATGTAAGTAGGTATGTATGTATTCATGCATGCATATTTGATATATGTATGTATGTATGTATGTATGTATGTATATATGTATTCATGTATTCACATATCTATGTAGGTGGTCTGATCAATAAGTATACGGACTCTTGCCATAGAAGCGAAGCTAAAACCTGCAGAGTAAAGCCGCTTAAAACAGATTGACCGTGAACTCTGCTGAGCATGCGCCTTAAGTTTTAACTTTTCAGCTCACTTCCGCTGTTTACAGCGGTGCTTGGAATTAATGTGTGTAACATATGATCGTCGCATTGACCATAACAGTGAAAGCTGAGCAGAGAATCTGCATCAAATTTTGCCAAACCTTGGCGATACCTGCTCAAAGGCCTACGCAAAGTTTTCAAAAAGTTTTCATCCTTCTCGACACAGTGAAGGAGATCTTGTGCGAATGAAACCTGAATGTCTTTTTGGTCAGCTGAAAGCAGTTTTTGCACAAACTTGGCAGACACGTGTCTCATACCCAAATGCACAGTGATAATGGACAGAACTGAAATGTAACTAACTTGCACACCTTCTGACAACTCACACATGATGAATCTACGATTTCCCCTCACAGCTGCACGCACATCTGTTTTCCTCTGGTTACGGGTTTCCCAGAACGTTCGTCACTATCGACATTTTTTCTTCCGTCTTGGAAACGTCTGAACCGCTCGTATACTTGTGTGTGACTGATAGACCTCCTCTCCATACACTTTCCGCAACTTTGCGTAGGCCTCTGAGCAAGTATCGTCATGACAACATTTTCTGTCATGGTCAATGTGACAATCATACGTTGCACACGTTACTTCTAAGCACTGTTGTATAAGTATAAATAAGTAAGTAGCACGTTTATTTTCGGTGCTATTTGCTGCATAAATATGCATTAATTTTAGCGCCCTGAATGTAGAAGTGCGGATTCAAATTAAATTATTTTGCACATTGATACAGAAACACGAGTTTGGGGGTAACTGCAAAAATTTATTTTTTTTCATACCCTTTGTAATTGCTCTTATTCGTGGTTTGGGCTTTAACTGCCCTTTCTAACATGTAAAATGTCCTGTTAAAGGTCACCTCTTTCGTGTATAAATACGTAAATTGTTTCTACACTATTATATATGAAAATATGTTGTCTATTGACTATTACGCATGCTAGCCACCGGTATGAGCATTTCTCTAAATTTTCAACACTTATTATGTATACATATATCCATGGGTGTGTGTGTGTGTGTGTGTGTGTGTGTGTGTGTGTGTGTGTGTGTGTGTGTGTGTGAAGGTGCGTGGCTTAGTGGTTGGGGCATTTGGCTCACGATCGTAAGGTCCTGAGTTCAATTCCAGGCGACGTACTGTGTCCTTGAGCAAGACACTTTATTACGCGTTACTCCAGTCCACTCAGCTGGCAAAAATCAGTTGTGCCTGTATTTCAAAGAGCCAGCCTTGTCACACTCTGCGTCACGCTGAATCTCCCCGAGAACTACGTTAAGGGTACACGTGTCTGTGGAGTGCTCAGCCGCTTGCACTTTAATTTCATGAGAAAGCTGTTCCGTTGAACGTATCAGCTGGCACACTCACCAATATAACTGACGGAGTGCTCCTATATATAAAAATATGTATATATATGTGTGTGTGTGTGTGTGTGTGTGTATGTGTGTGTGTTTGTGTATGTGTGTGTATATATGTGTGTGTGTGTGTGTCTGTGTGTGTGTGTGTGTGTAGGTGGTGCAGAATATGTTGGTATGTGTATAAATATAAACGTATAACCACACACATAATTTGACGTATCGAGTAACTTCAGAAGCATCAAACTATCCCAGAAGCCTAGCGTAATGTAAATATATGTAGATTTTGATTATATTCGTATTTCCGATATTGTTTAGGTGCAATAATTTCCCAGGGAGAGTGATCATAGACAACCTACATTCGAATTACTTGTAGAACACTATTAGTGCAAAACCGCTTGCATCACATCCAGAAAGATATACCGGGTAAGCTTTACATGTGTCGAAAATCTAAATAAATCGCTCCCATATATTTTGATTTTCCTAACTTAATACTATTTCTAATAAAGCTGCCTGACAGAATTATCGCAGTGAGAGACTTTATTCCGGCTTTCGAGATCGTTTATTCTTGTCAGCAATAATAAATTATTAGAACCTACCTGTAAGTTTTCTACCCCAGCTGAGAAAATATATTCAGACACAGGAATACCTCGATATTTCAGAAAATTACCGTAAGAGGCATTACTTTATGCGGATATATTCCAGGTTTATATGTATATTTACCATTCATTATTTTTTGTTACTTTGTTTTGATTTTGCAAATAAATAGTGTAAGGTCGATGTGTTCCCAGTTTTTTAAACTTTGAATATTTATTTGTATACCATGTATTGAGCTCTTTATTCATTTAATGTTTCCTATATTTTACATGATTTTATATGATTTATTTATAATAAATTGCAACATATATGTGCGTGTATATGTGCATGTGCGTATCCATATACGTATATCTAACAATCAATCTATATGTTTCTATCTAATTTTATATATGTGGGTATGTGTGTGTGTTTATGTGTATGTTTATATGTGTGTATAAACGTCTGTGTATATGAATGTATATATATATATATATATATATATATACATGCATAGGTATAATACATTTGAAAAATAAATATATAGACAGAACAGATAGATAGATAGATAGATAGATAGACAGACAGACAGACACACACACACACACACACACAGAGACAGACAGACAGATAGATAGATAGATAGATAGATAGATAGATAGATAGATAGATAGATAGATAGATAGATAGGTAGATATATAGATAGATAATTACATACATTGAGGGATATAGATATTCAAGCACGCACACATATGCACACAAAGCAATCAGACGTATAGTTTCGTTATTGTATCACTTACACTTTGGTATATACTAATAGAAATAAGAAAACGCAGACAAAGGAAGAAAAGAAAAGTAAGGAAAACACTCTAAGCTGAAATGCTCCTTTTATAGGTTACATTATCTGGAATTGCTCTTAACTTGGAACAATAAATAGCCTTCATGTTGAAGAAAGAAAACAATTTATATAAATTAGTTCCTATATCAAACATCAAAGTTTAAGTTCGCCATTTTCTTCTCTTTTGTTTCTTTAAAACGAAAAAGAATCATTTTGCGCAGCGAAGCCAAAGCTATAAAATAAAATTTATGATACCTAATATTTTATTTTTATTTTTATTCCTTTTACTTTCAATTTTATTTTAGAATACTTCTTTTAATTTATATATTATTTGTTTCATTTTAGACTTGACTTTTTTGTCATCTGATTTCGTATATATTTCTATATCTCTTCCTTATCCGCTTTACAAATTTGTCATTACCTCTTTGTCTCCTGTCTCTGTCAATGCCATTTTCTTTTGTCTATCTCTTGTTCACCTCTCTTCCATCTCTCTAACCATATACTCATCCACATACAAACACACACAAGACAAAATACACATACACACGCGCGCTCACACACATATATACACGCAAGCACACGCTCACAAACACACATATATATATTGCGTACATGCATGATATCTCTGTCCACGAACAAACACACATGTATACACACCCACATAAACGCACGCATATATATTCCATACATGCATGATATATATTAAAATGTGCATATGCATATATATATATATATATATATATATATATATATGTTAAGTCGGTACACACAAACTAAAACACACACACACACACACATGCAGTTATATACCCACATATATGTATAAACCAATTTATATATATATATATATATATATATATATATATATATATATATATATATATATATATATATATATATATATATATATATATATACATACATACATATATGCATGAGTGTGTGGATGTGTATATGGCGTAGATATATTTTAATGATCGTTTTCTATTTTTTGCTCCATTTTGTTGCCACTTATTGTAGTGTGTTGCTTAGCATTTTAGATTTGAGAATTGTAAAACGCTTTTATACCATTTGGAAAATAATACGTTGTAATATATTTTTCGCAATTACTTCATTTTTATTACCATATTTGTTGTTGCTATTTTTCATTGATTATTATTATTATTATTATTGTTATTATTATTATTATTATTATTATTATTATTATTATTATTATTATTATTATTATTATTATTATCATTATAATTGTTGTTGTTGTTGTTGTTGTTGTTGTTAGAGTTGCGTGAAAATTCTAACCTTATTGTGCTTGTGTTTGTTGCTTTCTCGTTATTGTTATTATATTCTTTTAACTTAATGAAAGTTGCTAAATGTTATATAGATGCAATGATGTTTTATCAACAAATTCAATTTTTGTGCTTATTTGTTTGTTTGTTTGTTTGTTTGTTTTCTTTGTTTTGTTTTTTTTTTTGCTTTTAGCTTATTTATTTATTTATTTATTATTTCAAAATTCAATTTGTATTTTGCTTTATCATTTCCATTTCATATCTATTGTAAACTAGCGAGAAAGAGATGCTGTGTGATAATATCCTCCGTTCACCTACAGTAGAGCAAATGTTAAGGGAGAGGGCAGTAACAGATAGAAGACGCAGATATTGAAACAGAGAGAGAGTGTGAGTGACAGAGAGTGTGAGTGACAGAGAGAGAGAGAGAGATGGGATCGGTCGCAAAGTAAAAGAATATAAGTAATTTGCAAACAATTTGTTGCAAACTATGGTGGAGAGATAGAAAAAGCAGTTAATATGGAAGAAAGAAAAGGCAAAGATATAAAGAATGGAGGAGAAACGAAATATAGACTGAATGAATAAATAAATAGATATAATAACTAAAAGAACAAGCAGAAATAAAGAGTTAAAAAGAGGCACAAAAGAAGTAGATAGATAAGGACAGAGACTCAGGTAAATAGAAGCAATGAGAGGAAAAGGAAAGAGAAGCATAAAGACTGAAAATAGACTGACTGTTCCGTGAAGAGACCGAAGTAGGTAGAGAGGCAGGTAAATACGTACATGGGTAGACATAATTGGGTTTATAAATATTATATCATAACGAGACTAGTTGTAATTGATTCTCGTTATAGGTGGTACGGCGGTGCTGGTGGTTTACTTCCATATAATTCTTCTTTCTTAAGGTGTTGCACGAGTTTTGAAAAGCTGGGAACCATTTCGATTTTATTTAAACATGGTAATTTGTCAGTTCACTTTTCAATAGTCACATCCGCTTCTCAGTGGGCAGTCAGCTGCGCCAATGAGAAACAGAGGTTTGTCCCCATATCAGCTCTGTTTGAACAGCACTATAAACAAAGGCTTTCCAGTTATAAACTTAGCGCCTTCTTTTCATCAGTTTTTATGTATCTAGGACTACTTTTGAGATAGAAGAATTAGATTTTATTAAATATGGCAGCTAATTGCACCAAATCAGATAACTATATCAGATGAACCCAAATTGAGTTATGTTGTTCTCATCCAATGAATACAAAACAAAGTAAATATATATCCACTATTTACACGATGTAGGTGACTGAGGGCAACATTTAATATATGTCACAATCATATGTTCCAAATCAATTTGACATGAAATTATGTATCGGAATAGAAGAGATATATTTAGACGGAGTTAGATTTGTCGACATTTTAAGCATATGCACTACATTTTATACAAATCACAGACTGGGGTGGAAAGCTATTAAGGTAGTGAGAAAAGTAAGTTAATCTGCAGAGATATGTCTTCTTTTTTTCAGCAGAATACATTCCACTAAATGCTTTCAATTATTTGGTGATCGTGTTGAACCCGACCACAGATTAAATTTACCAACCAAGAATAACCTATTATATTCAGGTGGTCGTTCCTACAGCTAACCAGCTATTCAATTTCATAGATAAAGCTTTGGTATATGCGCGATTATGATGGAAAATATTTTCCCAGTACACCGAACTTGGGTTCCAACTCCAAATGAAGCAGTCGTGAAATGAATGATAACGGATTAAGGAGTATTATTCAAAGCGGTTTAGTTTTACTTTTACTTATTTTTTGAAGCCTAGTGTTGAACTCTGTCAGCATCATCGCTAGCTGATCTGATGCGTCTACTCATTGGAACTGTGTTTGCCGCTCCTCGCTGATGATGATGCCAACTTTCCAACCAATGCCTTTTAAGAATAGCTTTAGAGATATACTGTACTTTGACTCCTTGTCAGAGGCATTAACAGTGACGCTATGGAAGCTATGTTTCTAATCTACAAAAAGCGATGCAAAAAGATAGCATATATTTTGCTCGTACTAGAGAATGAATATGTGATCCATCGTGCTGTAGTTGTTACGATAAGCTGCTTGATCCTG
>NC_142930.1:11977734-12002734 GCF_046866305.1 Octopus bimaculoides | reverse complement strand
TCGTGTATTCCCCTTAATCATATGAATTGGAAGCTGTTTTACCTTCCATTTTTGTGACTTTCTAGTTTTCATATCCGACCAGTGTCTTGAACAGCTTCAGCTTCGTTTTGCGGCCTATAACTTTGTCCATACGTTTGTAAGATTGTAGAATACTTCCCGGGTTTGGGATATTTTGTTCTTTATACCCTCGGTTTCCCGTCTTTCTTCATTGTCGCCCTGAGGTAAGCAAATTCGTCGATGTCCTCTACCTCGTTTTCACCGATTCTCACACGCGTTTCGTGTCTATCATTATTCCATAGTGTTTTACATTTCTCTGGACTGAAATTAAGGCCAATCTTTTCAGCATTCTCTGGCAGTCTGTGTGTCTTGTCCTGAATATTTTCGCTGGCGTATGATATCAATGCTACGTCGTCCATGAAGTCGTGATCTTCTAGCGTGCTTCTGAGGTTCCATCTAATGTCATTCGTATGCCTTTCTGTTGTTCATCACATGACCCAGTCTATCGTCATGAGAAGCAGGAAGCGTAACAAAATACATCCCTGCTTGACTCCATTTGTAACTTTAAACCACTTAGTCTTCGTGTGCGCAGCAGTGGACATTGAGAGTTGTTCGGTTGTGCTTCTTTTCTTGTAGCTGATCTACCCTTCTCTGTATGTTGGAAGGTAAGGACAATGCTTACTGCAGGTAAAGCAGCTCATGATGCTCGCGTGATGGTGAGGTATAAATTAGATGTGCTAGGCTTGATTGAGACCAGATGAAATGGCACAGGACGAGTAACACTGAAAGAAGGCAACACAACGCTACTTTACACAAGAAACGTCGACGAACATCAAAGTGGAGTAGCACTAATGATAAGCAAAGAAGGAACGAGAAGTCTCATGGAATGGACACCAATAACAAGTAGGGTGATTGGTGTCAGACTCTATTCACATGCAAAGAAATTTACAGTTATCATAGAGAGTAAAGAGTAAAACTATCTGCGTTGGGCGCTGATGAATTATTATATATCTAAAGCATACCTTGCAGTTTTGCAGCGTGCATTCGGTTTTGGTCCGCCATTCAGAAGCTTGAAATCTAATTTTTGAATTGGCATCAGTTCATTTGGCACCGTACATAGCTACCTCTCAGAAATGTTTAGCATTTCCCGTTAGACACGTCAAAATATTCCCCTATCCTAATGTATTAGTAACCTCGGTATGAATCAGTGTGTTGTACTTACTTTCTTTAAATATTTTATTATATCTATTTAACTGTTAGATAAAGCAATAACTAAATAACCACAACAGTTCTTTCATTTTACAAACCTTATATCTAAACAAATTTTGACAGTAATAATCTACGTATTTCTGTCACTTAACAATAACAAACATTTTCCACTGAAAAATAAATAAGACACAAATCATCAATATTTGTAACCTGTAAAAATTTCAAGATCATACGTCTGAAGTAATTCTCTCGACTGATCGGAAAACAAATATCGAAAGGAATATCTAATGAAAAACGCGATTAGTTATTGCGTGAAACCGTTTTCATGACGCCATGCATCGATCGTTTCTTAAAGAACAGAACAGTTCAATAAAAGATGACAACCAAACGAGAATTCAACACAGAATTAAAATAAATAATGATTTCTTTAAAAAAAAATAATTAAAATATATGCACAAATAATTGTATTCAAATAAAAAGAGAACAATCTCAGGTGAATATTATTTAAAAGAATAGAATTCTCAATGAGTAATGAGTTAAATTGTTCATTATGTAATTTATTTTTTCTTCAGTTTTTATTTTCATTTTTCAATTTCAACTACTTAATATTCTAAATTACTTTGAAAATATTTTTTCGAATAAGAAATCCATACATTGAAATCAGTTTCTATTCACAACTATTTAAATTTAAGTGATCAGCCACGACAACAGATTAATTTGAATCGCATGATTTATATTGTACTAGGTTTACAAGAAGCGAATAATTGATTGGCAAACAAAACGAATAATAGTATTTTCTGAAGACGGATATTTAGCTAACTAAACACTATATATAACTTAGAAAGTTGAAATAACCACAAAAACTCTTGTTTTTCTTTTTTACTTTTCTTTTTTTTTTCTAATTATAACTGCAGTAATAAATTTGTGACGAGTGCTCTAGAATAAAAGGTTATATCTTGGCAATTGGGTTTTCACATCCAGTAATCGAATCCCGGTGCGAGTGACAAACAGAACTGTCAGCTATTTCCCCATTAGTCTTAACTGTTTAGACAGCTTGGCAATTATACAATTAAGTCATTTCGTGGTCTGGTGTCTCGTCCACAGAAATCCATTCTGTGACTATTTGATACTAAGACAAAAAGCACAGAAATGTCTTATTCAGATCAAAAGACATAGAACAACAAAAGGTCCCAACACAAAGACCAATGTGCAAAAGACAAAGTCATTACTCAAGCTATGACAGCATGGTCTTGTTTGATTTTGTTATTTTCTTTTTGGTTTGACTGGTTTTGTAATGAATCATTATAGCTATTTGCAATGGCATGATGTCAAATTACATTGCGCAATACGTAAATAGACGTTGTTAATAACAATATGGAATTAAAACCCTACTAAATTTCAACAACGAAGTTAATATAGTTGTCGACACTATTATTACGAATAACATCTCACTATAATTTTATATACATACATAGATACATACACACACACATATATGTATGTGTGTGTGTAGATATGTATATATATGCAGGGTGTCTAAGATATTTGAGGACAGATTTATATTTATAAAAAAAACTATGACAGATAATAACTTTATTTATCAAAACATGCTATGGGGATAAAAATGAACCACCTTTTCTATAATGTTATTCAATAGAGCCACCTGCAGCCTCAACAACTGCTTCTATATGAGATCTAAATCATCTACATGCTCGGATCAAGAGGTTCTGGTTCATTGTGGACATTACTCTGACTATGGCAGCTTTCAAAAAATCTCTGGGGTTCTGGATGTGTTCATTAACCTCTGTCTGAACAATGCTCCATATGTAATAGTCCAACGAATTGAGAATTGCAAAATTAGGAGGCCAGATGTTAGGTGATTATGAAAATTTTCAGCTATCCATTCTTGTGTTACTAGAGCCATGTGTGATAGTGCAGAGTCTTACTGAAACACATATGGCCTTCCATTGCATAAATTGTTTATCTAAGGCTTAACAATCGTTTCCAGGACTTCAATGTAGGCGGCAGAGTTAAATCTAAGGCCTTGTGGATAGAAGTAAAGAGGTATCACATGTCTTCATTGCTGACAACCCCTAAAACCATGACAGTTGCAAGAAATTTTGTATGCATGACACTTGGAACTTCAGATCTGATGTAGTGATTTTCTTTTGCTTTTTCTGACAAATTGACATTTCCTCAACATATAAGACTTATATCTGATGTCTTCGTCGACATTTCTGAGTGTTCCTTCTGACACATGGAGATATTTTGCAATTGATCTCATGGACCTTCTGGGATTGTAGTGAATGATCTGTTGAACCTTCTAGATAAATTCAAGTGTTCTAATGATTTCAGAGCGTTTGGAATGCTTTTTATGCTTTGATACCAGTGATACGTTTCTATATTCAGTCTCTAACTCCTTACAAACTTTGTAGACGAAAGATCCGGCAACTTAAAAAAAATCGAGATATTTCTAAATCACTACGCTTAGCCTTCATGACCACAATAACAGCATGGCTCTTCATTTCTTGAGTAAGTTGAATGTCTGCCATTATTATTTTCTGAAGCAAACATTATACAGAGCTAGCAAAAAATGCAGCAATGACCCCAAAAATATATGCCCTCAAATACCTTACCTGTGTGTGTATATATATATATATATATATATATATATATATATAAGCACATGCATGCACACTAACACACATATCTGTGTGCACGTGTGTGAGAAAGTGTGAGTGCAAGTATGGTATGCACACTATGGAAAATACATAGTAATAGTCAAAAGATTTAAACTTAGACTCTAGAACTTGGGCCACAATGCCAACAGTGGGTTTAAGAGAAGTTCTGATGAGCTGATATGGAGGTACTGTAGATAAACACGATTACGATATATATATATATATATTATAGTGAAAGAACACGCCACTAGTGGTCGTATGTGTCACCAGGGAAAGCAATCTAAGTTAGTCAGGGACGGTTAGCTACTGGCTACAGAAAAACCAGGAAGAGAGACAAAGAGAGAAATAATGGAATAGGGTCGGGGTTGTGGAGAAAGGGAGAATAGTATAGGTGAGCAGTGCAGCAGTTGGCTATAAATGAACTAGAAATGGGATTTGGTGATAAAGACAAGAAGAGATTAATAATGAATTCAAGGAATTAAGGTCAGATTATCGGAGAAAGATATGTTGAGAAAGGGAGAGAAGTACATGAGAATAGGGAAAGAAGTAGAAAGAGGGAGAAGGAATATTGTGCTAGTATACCTAATTAATAAGTTAAGACTTAACTATAATTAGATTTCATATAAACTTTGCATAATGTGCAAAAGTGGAATATAATTTGTGCTGACATGAAAAGATCATGTCAGAGAACTTTTCAAGTAACGAGGAGGCCGTATTACTAGTATAAAGTAGGTTAGGGTGGGATCCATTTGGATAGATTATAGGGTCTACAGTAAGGCAGCAAATTTGCGCATATTCGAGGCTGCAATTGTAGATCCAAAATTTTGTGTTGCGGAGAAGGAGATTTTAATGAAGATTTATTAAAGACGGGATAGTATTTATCCTGGGAAATTTGAATTTAGGAATTAAAAACTTAGCCTGACTAAATATTTAGCCTGAAAATGGAATGTTGGAGTGAAACGTAAGATCTTCAGCTTTCTACTCTTGGCGGCGTCTTAGTACACGGGAATATGAAGGGCTGGTCTACCTAGGGACTTGTAAGGTTATTTAACCTTTGATGTGGCCGAAAAGGCGGGTGAGTATAGATCATAGCGAGTTCAACTGCAGACTGACGGAATGTGAATGCGTAGAGGTAAGTTAGAAGGGCCCAGAATCTGCTCAGAGAAAGAGGAGTGCGAGTTTTATTTGTAGCCTTGTATTAGAGTTATAAAAGTTCTTTTCATGGAATCCGCTATTCCAGAGCGTCTGATTATAGTATGTATGCATTTATGTATGTATGTATGTATGTATGTATGTATGTATGTATATTTGTATGCATGTATGTATGTATGCATGCATGCATGTATGTATGTATGTATGCATGTATGTATGCATGCATACTCATATTTGTTCAAAGCCCATGATTCCATCTTTTGCTACCGAAAGTTTCTCGCCACTTGCAATACCTATTGTGAGAACAAGGTCGAATGTGGGTTAGTTGCATGCTCATAGAGTAAAAGCATGTCTCATAATATAATTGGTTTTCGTTTATTTTTTAAGGAACCCAACAACCAAGAATCTCAGCGTTTTTGACTGGTAGGATACATCTGTTCATTACTGAAATATGAAACAAAGATAATACTAATTGGGCCTATTGATATTGAAGTGAGCATCACACTACTATTTACTACTGTGAATTGTTGCTGGAAGTCATTAGGCAATGTTCCGTGCGTGTAAATGTTGAGATAGTTGCACTCTCTTAACGCAAACGTCTGTAATAATAATATTGTTTCTCTGTTTACAATGCTGTAGAATTATGCAAAGAAGTTTATGTCAAGCATTAGCTACATCACTTCCATTTCGAAATAAATTTTGCTATCTTTCAGTATTAAAATATGTAGTTATTTGGCTATATATATCCTTCGTTGCCAGTAAGTGTACTGTGTCTATCCTGCTTGAAGTGTATTTGCCATGAGGTCAATGCTGTTCTTGTTACCATTCGCATTTGTCTCTTTAGTTTGTACACAGTCAGGTTTGCAAAGTACATGCCGATTGGAGAGTTTGCAGCATGATTTGAGAAAACGTGGATTTTGCAATCAAAATGTCTTTCAGATAATAAACTACTCCAGCATTTGATTAAATTGAGGCATGTTTAAAGAATTTAACTAAAAGGAGGTTATCGCCACAATTTACTAAAGAATCATCTTTCTTTCTTTTTTTTTTCAGAATTATGTCGCCAGCAATACTCGTATGGAAATGTCAAATAACACATAACATATATACTAGAACACTAACCATCATTGGCAAAAGACAAAATCAGTAGTTAAAAAATAAAACATTACAATAGGGCAAACAACTTTATATCGTCACCATATATTCATTCAGTTGAACATAAATAAATACACCAAACCCGAAAGTATAAGAACATACATATATATACACATATATAAAAACGTATGGAAAACCTGTAAAGAACGATGCGTATGAAGGCGTTTGAAGAAAATACATGAAGAAAAATGAATAAATATATATATATATATATATATATATATAGCAAGGCGTCTACAAATTAAAATTTATATATATATATATCTATATGTATATATATATATATATATATATATATATATATATATATATATATATATATATATATATATATATATATATATATATATATATATATATATATATATATATATATATATATATAAATATATATATATATATATATATATATATATATATATATGTATGTATGTATGTATGTATGTATGTATGTATGTATGTATGTATGTGTATAAGATAGCTAAACTATTAAAGGTAAAAGGAATCCAGTATAATGTCGATCGTAAAGTGCAAGGAGGAATTCAAGTCTACGGCCGTTTCAGGACCCACTGACATTAGCACATTAACACATTAAAACGCAAAAACCGGCAATGGCCGCTTCATCAGGAAAAAATATATTTTATTTTTTTACTACTGCTTGACCACTAAATGCACAAGTTATTTTTTTAATTCTTTCTCTGTTTATTATCTCTTATTCCTATTTGTTGAAGAGCGTAGACTCGAAACATAAAAGTCTTTCTCACTTTCCTGACTGTCAAACTAATACACCTGCTTATTGTTCATACAACTGTCTTCGTCTTATGTCTTTTTGTAAATTTCAACTATATATACATAACCTATCCTCCGACAGTAAAACACTACAATAAATTCCCAATATCAAGCATCTACAAAAGAATAAAAATAATTTAAATTCGATTTAAATGACATTAGCTTTAGGTAAAGAAAATTGTAGAGGGTATAACATGAGCATAAATTCCATAAAATGAGCATAAAATGAAGCCTGCAATGTTCTAATTCCGAAAGATAAATATTTTCCAGTTCTCATAAATTTCAGAAACGTTTCAATGAAAGCGATGTTGCTAGCTGTATGATGCGATAATGTTGCATCTAAAATATGTTCATACAATAGCATCATAGAAAATGTAACACTCTAACCCAACCAACAGAGACCAACAAAGACACTAGCTCTTGTCTGCTTGACAGCAAAATCGATTATCCAACCTTAGTTAATTTGCGTTTAATAACAAATTTCTTTAAAACATTATAGCTATTTAAAAATTCAAACAGCTTCCTAACGAAGTGTGCAGATTGATATGTGAATTGATTACGGATACAGCAGTAATAAAAAGGTGGGAATAACATGTCAGTTTAGTTAAGAATTGTTTCCGAACATCTTCCGACATCTTTCGTTTTATAAATGTGGCAATGGATAAATTGACACACACATATGCATATGAGTTTACAATTTATATCATATATTATATGTATGTACGCATGCATTATGTCTGTATGTGTGTATGCATGTATATATATATATATATATACAAGTGTGTGCGCGTGTGTGTAGCAAATGTTGTTATACATCACTAGTCACAATACACCTCGCTTTCGAGTGTAGAGTGATACCACCTCGTTGACCATGGAAGGTCAATATATATATATATATATATATATATATATATATATATATATATATATATATATATATATATATATTGACCTGCTCTCCCGTGGTCAGCGATATTATCTATTCATTTTTCTGTATGTTAGGCTGTGTGTCTGTGTCTCTGTTTTCCTCATGTATGCGCATGTATGTGCATGTTTTCCTCATGTATGCGCATGTTTGTTTGAGTGTGCTCAGGTCTATGTGCACTTGTGTGCGCATTCAAGTATATATATATATTGACTTGCATGGTCAGCTAGGTGGCATCACTCGACACTCGAAAGTGTGGTGTATTGGGACGAGTGATGTATAGCAACATTTAATACTCTGTTCGATAACATGATACCGGGATAAAGGTAGATAGATAGATAGATAGATAGATAGATAGATAGATAGATAGATAGATAGATAGATAGATAGATAGATAGATGGTGGCATGAACGTAGACCAGGACTCTAGTCTACTTAATTATCATGAGTACCAGTTAACTGGTGCCACCTCCATCTTTCTTGTAGTCATAGGACACGTAGAGTCAAGGGCTGGTGGGCTGATACTGTGTCTATATCTGACCGCAACTACATAGGATCTAAAGGCAATTAAGAGCAGCGTGGCATATGCTGCCAATTTATACTTGCCGGCAGGCAACAGCTGTTGTTTACTCACATATACATATGTGTCATATACATGAATGGTGCTTGAAAAGTTCCTGGCTCTGGCTGAAGGCACAAATTTCTGAGGTTAGAAAAATTGAAGGACCGTTGCAATAAGTGTATGAATCTTAAAGGGGAATACGTTGCATAAAATCATAATTAACTTTTCCTCCTGTATTTTCTTTTACTCAAAGCCAGGAACTTTTCAGCACCCCCTCGTAAATATGTATATTGATATGTACTTAGTATAATGGCAGCGATTATTGTTTTGTATCCATAAAACTGACCTGCAGGCATGTTGTAGTTTATATCACTAAGTTTTATCTACTGTGTTTATATACGGTCTCACGAGAGTAAAAGTCCCAGTTTCAGTAACTGCATGTGAAGCTACAGTCGTTGAGTGTGATGTTTTCCTGGAAGCTTTAAGTAAGGGCATATCTTTTTTCAGCAGCAAACTACGCTCTTTCTACGTTCTTCTTGTGTGGTAAGGTTTGAGGTCCTCTGTGGCACTCAGTTCTCTGCAAGATTGTGTACATGTACAAGACCAGTAGTGGCCCATTTAGTAGTCACTGTTCTACACACCACTAATGTTATTCGAGAAAATATCAGTAGCAATACAGCTTGGCTATAGTATGAATACACAGGTTGCAACTATGAAATGGAAGGCAACGTTAGGCTACCTTAGGGATCCCAGGCTCATATATGTTTCAAGTGCTTACTCACTAAGCAGTTCTCGTGGCTGAAATTTGCTACCCAGGGAAAAAGATATGAAACTTGACGTGTTTACATTTTATACATGCCATAGATTTGAATGCACATACAAGTGCACATAGACGCGCGCACGCTCACAAACACACATGTACATACATGAATATATGGAGAGATAGACAGAGATAGACAGAGATAGACAGAGATACATGAATAGATGGAGAGATAGACAGAGACACAGAGACACATACTAGCAGACAGAAAAATAGATAGATAGATAGATAGATAGATAGATAGATAGATAGATAGATAGATAGATAGATAGATAGATAGATTGATTTATTGATATTAGCTTGCACATACTAATGAAGATGAATGAACAATAAGCAAAGATATTCAAAAAACACGCATTAATTTCTATAGGAATGGTAAGAGTACTGTAAACCGAAGAGGATTTTTCAAATGCTTGTCTTTGTTTTTTGTTTTTTTGATTTTTTGACAGTCTAATTCAACCATTTCTCCTTCAATTCTCCATTTCCCTTCTCCAAGAATAACCCAAATGAATATGAGATCGTTGACAATAAAATTTATCTATCTGCATATCTCTATCTATTTATTTAACTAAACATAATTAAGGGATCAGCAAGCATTTGCTTCACCACATACCGAAGTTCAGAAATAGCAGCTAAAAAAGCTGAGACTCCAACAGATAGCATTACCGTGCACGGTTTGCTAGCATAGTCGAATTTACTACTGGAATATCATACCGATGAAGGAAATTGAGTATTATCACTCATAATCCAGAAACGCGTCAATGATTAACTTTAAATGGTTAGTTTTCATTGTTTTTTCTTCGTGTTTTTGCCTTTGTGAGTTACAAGTAATGCTATCTGTTGGAGTCTCAGCTTTTTTAGCTGCTATTTATGAACTTCGGTATGTGGTGAAGCAAATGCTTGCTTATCCCTTAATTATGTTAATAAATGTATAGGAACTTTTAAATAAGTTCTCCACCGATAATGGTGTTTACATACCGAAGGGGTTGGTAAAAATTATTAATTGTTGATTTATTAATAAATTAATAAATTGATAAACCTTTACCCTTTTAATTTGTAATAATATTTATTTAACTATATATATATATATATATATATATATATATATATATATATATATATATATATATATATACATACATATATATATATATATACATACATATATATATATATATATATATATATATATATATATATATATATATATATATATATATATATATATATATATATATATATGTATATATATATATATATATATGTATATATATATAGACACACATACGTACATATATATATATGTATATACACATACCGAAAACATATGTACATTATTCTTTTTCTCTATATATGTTTCTCTTATATACGGCTTTCACAATGTATGTATGTGAAGGTGTATGTACTACATAGCATTTTTGTGCGTCAAACGAAGAAAATCTGTGATAGAATAATAAAATGTATGTATTCAATTTGCGGCAATTCCCAACTCATTATAATTTATCATCTTGAGATTTACTATATGAAAATTGTGATTCGATTCATATTTTTAGATATACAAAATATTTTTAGAATATTTCTGCAGTTTTGCCTTTTGCTCTCTTAGTCCACGAATGCGTGTGTGGTGGAGAGAACCATGTCAGTGCATGTGTGTGTGCGTGTAAGTATATGTGTGTATTTCTGTGTGTAAGCACACATATATATATATATATATATATATATATATATATATATATATATATATATATATATATATATATATATATACATATATTCATATATACATTTATATATATGTGTGACTATGTGTGTATGTGTGAGCATGCATGTACGAATATATATATATATATATATATATATATATACATACATATATCTCTAGAAAGAGATATATAGAGGGGGAGGGAGGGGGAGTGAGAGCGATTGAGAGAGAGGAAATTGATTATATCTCTATGCTTCTTTCGGTCTTTCTAATAATAAATTTTCGCATACACTATTAGATATAGAAATAATTATGTACACGCAATCGTATTTCTCCATTTGTAATGAATACGTATGATATGCGAATGCACCGAAACAGTACATATATATATATATTTTTTAAGTTTCAACTTAGAGCTGCGGCCATGCTGATGCACCACCATGTTGCTACACTGTTATTACAGGGAGCCTCTTACAATATGTGGCACTTGGTGAAGAATGGAGTTTGATTTAGCAACCCTCATATATATATATATATATATATATATATATATATATATATATATATATATATATATATGCATATATGTCTGTGTGCGTGTATATATACTTTAATATATATGCATTTGTCTCCGTATTCTTTCTGTTGAAGAGCGTAGCTCGAAACGTTAAAGACTTTCCGTATTCCCGAGCGTCATACTAATACATCCTTTTGTTGTTTACACCACCTGTCCTCGTCTGTTGTTGTTTTTTCGTACATTCTCCCATATATATATATATATATATATATATATATATATATATATATATATATATATATATATATATGCGAGTAAAAATAAATACAAAAAAGGGGGTTATGTATGAGTGTGTGCATATTTATATATATATGAATTTATATATATATATATATATGTGTGTGTGTGTAGATACATATATTCATATATATATATATATATATATATATATATATATATATATATATATATATATATATATATATATATATATATTTATATACATATATATAGATACATATTTATATGTATATGTGTATTTGTGTAAAGATATATATATATATACATATATATGCATATATATATGTTGTTGTACTTGGGGATGGTCATATTGCCAGTTTAGCCAATATATAAACGGAAAATATATATATATATGTATATATATATATATATATATATATATATATATATATATATATATATATATATATATATATATATATATATATATATATACATATACATATATAATATATATATGTATTTCCATACACGCACATACATACAGATTTATATATATATGCATGCATAATCGCTTGTGATTATCACATCAGAATTTCTCACATGAAATAAAAACACTTTTGTAATCCTATCGAACATAGCACGGACGGATATCGAAAGGAGACACTGAATGTCGATTAAAATCAACTGAACAATTTATTCTGCACTACTTTAACAATTCACTTCATCTGCGCTACTTTAGCAAAGCATTTCATCTCACTTCGACACCTGACGTGTGTTACACAGTACACCTGTTCAATCAAAAATCGATTTGATGGAGAGAGTGAACTAATATAGTGCACATTCATTTAAATATTATTAACAAGATATTTGTGCAGTTCATTCTAAAAATATTGGACACTCATACGTCCTGTTCTGCGGCTAAGTCCATTGTTGTAACCTCCATGAATGTGAATAAATTCCAGAAATTGCTGTGCAATTTTTAATGTGCACCATTGCTTCGTAGGTGCCACCAGAGTGTCTTGGTTCATAAGAGAACAGAGAGAGAGAGAGAGACGGGGAGAGAGAAATAAGGAGAGAAAGAGAGAGAGAGCGAATTTGTTCTTTATATATTCGTTCAGATATTCAATGATTGCTAACTTGTGAAGTTACGCCACTTCTTGGGATGATTTAAAGCCTTTGTCGTTTGTTGAGCAGATTTATACAGGATCTGTGTCAACTTTGAAGGATGACCTTTAAGGAGGCGTGTAAATATCACCTGCCTGTAGACCATGAAATAAATTCTATGGCAGTCAAGAAATTACTGCATATATATGTTTGTCCGTTTGACCAAACCCTCATCAAGTTATTTAAACACAAAATTAAGAGTGAGGTGAGGGCAGAGATTTAGGTCATGCCCTTCAGTAATATTTCTGAAGTGGGATTGAAAGTAGTGAGTGCAGACCAGCTAAACACCGGATCGAAGGACACATGCTCTGTTTTTTGTAGTGGAATAATCTGGCATTTGAGAACGTCTGGGTAACACGTGTAGCCGTTAGATCTTTTCAATGTTATTTCCTTCTATTGCTTTTATTTTCATGCATATCCTATCATACGTAAATCTTTGTAATTAACCAAATTTTGTATTTTTACCTTTCCGTAGGATCAACTATTGCTACTTTGCAGCAAAGCTATAAGCGGTTAGTTATGAGCCTTTTTTTCAGAAATTCTGTGACAGCATTGGACAGAAGTACGTCTTCAGATGTCGTAGTGAACAACCATCTTTCAGAACTATTTTATACCGTGCCTTCGTCCCTCAACGATACCTTCTCTCTTTTATATATATATTCGGGCTCTCATACTCGACCAGCCTCTCCATCATAAATTTGTCGACAAAGATTGATTGTTTAGTCTAAGTGAACTGTAAAAAATCGAAGCAAAATCTTTTTGCAGACATATACGTTCTTCCAGACACGCACGCACACATCCATACGTCCACATATAAATACGAGAACAAATATGCTCACGTTCGCCATATACTCATCCGTATATACTCATCCGTATATACTCATCCGCAGGCACACACTCATGCATGCATTCTAGACACGTTCACGTACACATGCGTATGCAGCCAGCAATAACGCACACGTATTCTCTCTCTCTCTCTCTCTCTCTCTCTCTCTCTCTCTCTCTCTCTCTCTCTCTCTCTCTCTCCGTCCCTCTTTCCCTCTCCCTTCGCTCTCTCACACACACACACAAATACATGCACACAAACACACAAATACACACACATACTCATAAAACCAATAACACACGGTATTGATATACACAACTGACACATAAACCTAGATATTTGCGCATGGGAGTACTCACACACAACTGATACGCACCTGCACCCATACATACACAGACTCTACGAAGCATGTACATGTGCCATCAGCCCTCACCTACATACAAGCCCTCACTCACACACCAGCTTACGACATACGCAGAGAGACATCAGACAACCACATCCATGCACTCATACATCTGGTATACACACATACGCACATCGTCGCCAGCCAAGTTGCTGTCATCTTCTTATGTCCTTCAAAGCCCGCCCAGGCAGCAAAACATCATCAAATACCTGCTCAGCCCCGTGATCCAAGAAATTCTCCTTTCTAACGCACAAGTGTCGCTGAAATTCCGATTTCCTAACAATACCATGTGACCTGCATTGACCAGTAGCAGTTCAGTTTCCAGTAGATATCTTGGATTTCGTCTATCTCTTCATTCGGTTAACCACGCTTGATTGAGCTAAGTTTCTGCAAGAAGCCTGCGAAATTTCAAGTCACGTAGCGCCGAACAAGCTGTTTTAAATGACTATGTATATAAAAAGCAATTGAAGTACAAAGTAGAATCAAATTAAGGTAAGAAAATAGATTTAAATTAGGTCATATAGAACAAGATAAAATTTTAAACTCAAAATACAATGCAAAAAATACTAAAGAAATGGTTTAGAGAAACGCCTATTCAAAGCTAATACGCTGAAGCGTCTGAATGAAAGGAAGTGAGCTGATATCAAAAGGTAATAGCTCAAACTTCTAAGCTAAATAGTGCGTAGTCACTCAAAATGTACAGAATTATGTTAATGAAACAAGAGACTAACACCAATTTCGGTCTATATACTTGACCAAAGGAAGTATATATTTTATTTCCGAGTGTGTTGCTTTTGAAAAGATTAAATATCTCAACACATATTACCAAATAAGTAACTTTGCATGTGGGGGAGCAATATCATGTTTTGACATGTAAAATAAGACTTGATATAACTATGCACAAACGTATGAGAGTAACTAACCAAATGTAATCTGTAACAAGTCTGACAATTCAGACAAAGAGATCAAATTTTCTCACAGCCTTATTATTATCAAAAAATTATATGAATTTTGATGGTTATCAAGATATGACAATGATGAATTCATTACTCAGAAATTATTCGAATACCTTCCCAAACACAAGAACAGCAAAAGATAATATGCAAGAGATAAAGTTCGAGATTAGAAGCGCAATCAATAATAAATTAATACTCTGGAAAATACAAGAAAGATTTTGAAGCAGAACCGCAACAACAACCAAAATAATAAACCTGCCACATATCACTTCCAAATAAATTAATTTCAATAATACAAATCGCCCAGTACTTTTTCTCTACTCATATCAGCCAAAACTCGGAAAATATTTCCCACATGCACAATATATTGATTTTCTGAAGGTATGCATGTGTATATATATATATATATATATATATATATATATATATATATATATATATATATATATATATATATATATATATATACATACATACATGCATACATACATACATACATACATGCATACATACATACATACATACATACATACATACATACATACATACATACATAGACAGATTGTGCATAACAAACAGTAGAGGACTCTTTTACGGCTTCAAATATCTCTCCAACCAGCTCTCTGAGCTGGTATTTATTTTGTTTAATCTCAGTCACATGTTCGCGCATTTATCGTCAATACACACAGACACACACAAGCACACACACACACACATACACTCACTCACACAATGTATACATATATATATATATGAAAGAAGGTTTGAAAATGCACTTATTTTAAAGATATTTATTTACTTAACCGGTTTCACTTTTTTAGAAAAAGATTATCAAAAGTCTTTGAGAATAATAAAAAATGTTAAAAAACAGTTTGAGTATTAAAATGCATATATACATTCTTTGATGATAAAATATATTTAAAGTATAAAGCTTTGTATGAACTTTGTAGTGTTACATACTGATTATCACACATTCTCTGATAATAAGATGAAAATGTCAAAAACAGTGTATGAAAATACATATATGGAAAAATACATATACATATTCTTTGATAATCGAATAAAGTTGAGGAGGAACTGACCTGGCTTTTTTCTCTTGTGTATATTGAGGGAATGTTTTGCTGTCTTAAGAGACAGTATGACTGGCTAACTGGGGTATGCGTGTGTATATGGAGGGTGCACCTTTGTGTGTATGTGTGTGTGTGTGTGTAGAACCAGTATCTTTGCATAATTGCATAAATACCACATAATGAGATAAAGCTAACAGAAGAAACAATTGCAACCCTAAAATAACAAAAGATGTAACGCATTAAGCTCTCTAGAAAACAATAAATTACATATAAAAAGAAAACGGTTTTACTCTACCGAAAAGACAATGATATATAACTTCGAGCGAAATGAGATATGCAACAAGTGGTGCGATAAAAACAAACGTGCAAAACACAACTCAAATATTATGTAATTATAATGATTAATGATGATAATCCTTTCTATTATAGGCACAAGGCCTGAAATTCGGTGGAGGGAGATATACAATTACATCGACCCCAAAGCGTAACTGGTACTTAGTTTATCGACTCCGAAAGGATGAATGGTAAAGTCGACCTCGTCGGAATTTGAACTAAGAACGTAGCGGCAAACAAAATCGCGCTAAGCATTTCGTCCGGCGTCCTAACGATTCTGCCAACTCGCTGCCTTAGGATTAATAATAATAATGCTGGCGGATTTGATAACTATACGCTTATCACTCACACAACTGAATTTGCTCTCCTGTGGGAATTATCTAATACAAATTTTTCGTTGAACCTAATTCTCTGCTGTTCATTGTTAAGTAGGCATGAGTTTCATAAGTTTTAATTATTTTCTAACTTTTTATTTTATTACTTGATATTCTATCTGGGCGACATTGTTTGGTTTTGTTCGCAACAAAGCAACATTAAGATTCATTGCAAAACATGTGAGAAGATACAGAAGATAGGTGAATTATATTGAGTTTTATTGAAAAGCGGTTGCTATTGAAACCAGTATGAGAATGCACAATTAAAAGAAAATGAATAGGCAAAATTAGCCAATTATAAACCATGAATTTAATAGTATCAAAGATTCACAAAGATTTCATAAAGGAGCTCAATAAGCCCATTATCTCGAGTGAATGTCATCATCGTCATCACCACCATCACCACCATCACCACCACCACCATCACCACCGCCACCATCACCACTACTACCACCATCACACCACCATCAGTTCCAGTGGAAAATATATCAGCAACCTCCAGTGTTATTGATGATTGTTGCTTAGACGAAATGATAAAGTCATAAAAACAACGATGTTCGTGTTTGTTTATGGCCATGTAACTTAGTATGACGTACCATCGTCTGCAAAGATGCCCAAAATTACACAAATGACGTAGAAAAGCTGAACTAAATATTGGAAACATGAGTTATTATTTAACTGGCTTTTTGTTTATATTTGCAATATCAAAAATTCAAACCTGTTCTTGACTCTATATATGTGTTCATATATGCAGACCCTATATAGCTCTGTGTTTTACAGCTAGTTTTGTTTAAATATGTTAATGCATGACCTGTCTGATTTCTAAAGAGGACAGTTGTTGGTGTAGCGGTGGCTGGAGCTTCAGTCACTAAAACTACCAAATTGCTGAAAATTCAGAGAGAGGGCCGTCAGAATAATGAAACGAATTGAATCTAAAAATAAAGCATTGAACTACGATGGCGAAAATGAGAGCAGAGATAAACCATCACCTTGCCAACCCGGTGTTAACACACATTGTTCGTTGTGAGTTCCGTGGGAGAGATGCCATTACTAAGCCGCTACGCTATCAGTATTGCTAATTAGAAAAATGGTGACCAGACGTTCAGAAATTGTCAACAGCTCATTAGTACAAGGTCATCCTCTCCGATAAATTATTCTTCACTCTTTTGTTCACTTCGGGGTTAGTTTAAGTTTGGTGACAGCTCAATCCAGACATTTTAGGCATATCAAGAACTATGCAGCTATCGCTGTCATAATTTGAGCAGCCGTATCATATAATTTTCCTGGTTCGTTAGTTGCTCGAAGTGGCAAAGTAAACGCTGAGAATTATTTGAGTATTTTAGTTAAACACTTTTCAATGTCAAAAGCAGTATTTTCTCATAGTAGCTCAGTCTTCTAGGACAATAGTGCACAGAGAACACAAATGTGAATTAGATCACTTGAAATGGTTCCGTAATCACCTCATTTTGATTTATTCGGAAATTTATACTGCATTTTTGAACAGCAAGTGAGTAGCCGTCACCCTCTGGCATCCTCATAGTGTTTACTTGAAGAAGGACTGAAAATTACATTCTCTGAAATTTAATTATCTCTGAAGATTTGACAAATAAATCATTAATATTATATAACTAAAGAATAATTTATCATAGAAATGCACATAACACGGTGTAACTAAATATAAGATAAACGATCATTCACATTTTGTTTCGTTTTCTACTTATACTCTATGCAACATTCAAACCCGGATTTATAATATAGGAAACATATGAGAATTAGATCATATATGGAATTTTAAGTAATGGTTCATTTGTGACGCAATGTAAGGTTTAAATTGCACTGGACGAATATATAAATATATATTTAGAACTGTATACAGATAGTATGGAACGACAGATAGAAGAGTGAGACTAGGTAGATACATATACATATATGCATGTATATAAAAATATATTTGTGTGTTGTGTACACAATTGTTATAATGCAGATAAAGGCAGAATTATTGAAATGCATTTTCTAAAGGTTATGATATTACCTGTTTTCAAATTGATGCCCATTGTATTTCAGACATTGTTGACAATGCAAAAGCAATGGAGTCACAAGGACCAAGTAACATGTCATTGGGTATTTGAGTGCATTCTCATTAAATAACAATACTCAGTTCAACGACTGTTTTTGGTTTTGTATCGTACACTCTATCTTTTGAGTGTCCTCATAAGAAAAGTTTAAATGGGTGAGGTCTGGTGAACGTGGAGGGTATTCTACAAAAAACTTCTTTCGATCCCCGTTTGGCAAGATCTCCTTAAGGTAGGATCGTGATGTTCCATCTTGCTGAATATAAAATTCCTCATCTTCCAAGACTTCTCTAATGCTTGACATGACAGAGTGCTTTAGCATGTTCAAGTAAACGGGATCCAGTCACACTAGCATCGAAAAAGAATATTCCAATTGGTTCTCTTGATGTAATGTGACACTGTAATTTCTGGTAAATTATCTCTATGTTCCACTGTAACAAGTGGATTTTTGAGGCTGCCAGCATGTGCAATTATAGCGGTTAATTGAACCATTTAATTTAAATGTGGTCTCAACACTCCACACAACTTCTGTTGAAAAGGGCGTGCGTGTGTGTGCACGCGTGTCTGCAATCAGATAACCGCAAAGTGACTGACGCAGCAACGTAATTTCATTTTTATTTTCTTGTTTGAGATTGTGTGCGTATTTATGGAACATATATGATTGTACTTTAATGTTTATAATGTTTGCTGCCCTTGGTATTGCCACTAAAACTACTCTCCCAAACATTTAACGTATATGTTTGCCTATGATATTAGAGGAAAATATTTTCTTTCGGTGAGAAAACGAAGCGGCAGTCACAATAATAATACTAATATGCATACTGTGTGCGTTATCGGCGTTGTTGATATTGTTCAGGGCGTAAGACTGTCAGAAACGGTAATACTTAAGCTTTAATGTAAACATTATTCACCAGTGCATCTACATTTCTGATTTAAAAACCTACTTGATGTCATCTTTGTCATTCATTCCACCACCACCACCACCACCAGTCTGAGAAATTTAAAGTAAATAAAATATTATGCTCGTTTCAATCACCAACACAACTATGGACATTATGTCAATTTGTGTAGAGTTTATCAACATCACCACGCAGTCATTATCAGGCAGGACACCGGCACCAGTAGAGTTCCAGTAATTATCAGCACCAACAAAAATATCATCATCATCGTTCGTCAGCAGCAGTATAGTCTTCACCATCAACAGTAGCTTAGTTCCAGTAATCACTGTCTGAATGAAGAATAACAGTTGAAAACAGGCTTTAACACCCTAAAAGTTCTGCTGGTTCTGCTGACATATCTGTCAGACATAACGTTTTACTAATTGCGTATAACAAACAGCATCATCCCTATATGCAGCAGCAATAGAATCTTCTGGAGATACAACCGTTTCTTTTAATATCACAGTAACAAAACAAACATATTCTACCCCAACGTTCTAAATCAAAGAGAAAACCAAGTAGGAAATATATCATTAGAAGGATATGAATGGTCAGGTGGATAAATCGTTAGAATGATATATCAATATACAGGGTGATAATACAGTCACTATACAGTTATTTATAATAAAAAAGCATAGCAGAATCAGAAAAAGAGCAAAGCAATACACACGACATAGAAACAGGGTCACGACTATAACTTATAAATCCTCTAAGTTGGTTTATAATTGCAGCTTATCGGAAGTTAATCTGACCAATGAGAGAAGTTTACGTAATCTATTATCTAACTTAATGCGTTATAAATGTTGGCTTGTTCTCGAATGTTATTTTTAATTATGTCTCGCCAAATGACAAGCTAAGAGTCAATTCATTCTGAAAAGGTACTGGAAACATGAAAATACTGCAGATGTCTTCAAACAATGGCAGGAAACATTTGAAACACCTCCACCAAACGACTGACTATTTATCAAAATTTGTGATAAATTCAATAACATAGGCTCTGTGCTAGATGCTCCACGCTGTGGTCAACCAAAACCGATTTGCACAGAAGAAAACAAATATCTGGTTAGTGAATCAGCATTACAAAGTCCTCGTAAATCAACAAGATGCTGTGCTCTGCAGTTGGGCATAAATAGAAGATCGTTTCAGATGATGCTGGAAGTATTAACCTACAAGCCTTACGTACCATGACTTATCCGTGGATTAATTGAAGATGATGGTCTTTGTCGTCTACAGTTCTGCAAAATCTTCTTTAATCATTGTGAAGTTACACCTCCTCTACTCGACAAGATAGTGTTGTCTGACGAAACACACTTCAAGCTTACCTGCAAGTGTAAAAAAACACAATTGCACGTACCAGGCGTCAGAAAATCCTCATCTAACCGTCCAAAGTCAATTGAACCAATCAGAAGTCACTAATTAACCAGAACCATTTTAATAACAAATTTCTGGACTGTTAATTAATTGCTTTGTCTTAATTGTTATTCTAAGTAACTGTATAGTGTCTACATTGCCACTCGGTATATTTATGTTGGGTGTTCTGATATAAGCAGAAAAAAAACAACTCATAGAAGATTCCGTCCGAGATTCGTTAGTTTGATCAGATTTATGTGTAGGTGGTTTGTAGATGTTTGTTTAAAGTAATCAATGGGATTTTCAGGGAACTCGATATGAGGAGTCGGAGCCTGTTTTGTAGTTGATGGCAATGTTGTTTCAGATAAGTTCTGAACTGGTTTGAGTCCCTAATTGAATTGGTGTATATTTTATAAAAAGAAAATACAACTTTTAAAATTTGAATTTAATTAGGGAGAAAATAAAAGTGAGCTTACTGGCGACTGGTATCTAACAATTTAACTTCTTAAAGTAAAATGTTGTCCTTATAGCAGATATACATCCTCAACAGAAACTTTTTCCACGAGGATAGCCGTGGTGGAACGCTCACTCAATAACCCATTTTCCAATACAAGACGAAGGGACGTTTATGTAGTGATGATCTTAATATTGCATCAAATACAAGACGTCAAACAACCAATTCTCATGCAGGCATTACTATATTTTTAGATTAGAATTATTGTCGCTGCTCTCTGTTATACAACAATATTACACTGGCCATTCCGAGTTGGTGGTACGTGGGTGAAGGTACTACCTGGAACACACCCATCATCCAAGACTAACCTTGATATATCCAGGAAAGTCATAAATAGAAAATAGGGTGTTCAAGTAAAAAAAAAAGACGGTCACTGGAAAAAAATCTCGACTTACAGAAGTAGATGTAAAACGAGATTATTCACGCACAACGATAAGTAGCACATGCGTCGATGGTTCAAATTAACTTATGAACCGTGTAACTTGAGGAGCGGATAAGCGTATACGTAGAATAATAATCATTATTTCAATAAAACCCTTATCAACGTATAATAATTATTAGATTCGGAATATATTATTAGTTATGGAATATCCAGCTACTAGTGTTACTTTACTAATACCTTTCATATTAGACACTTCTACTCGATACACTTACCTCGATTTCTTCTCTGAAATTCACTGTTACTTCCAAACGAATAAAATCACCAAACAATTTAACCATTGAAGTTCTAAAGTAGAGGTTTAACAACTGGTTGTTTATTGATATGATTTTGTTGAAAATAGAAATACGAAAATAAACATGTGATTCTCCTTATATGTACACACACACACACAAACACACACACACATAAATACATATCCTTGCCATTATGTTAAACTGTCGTTTGTCCAAATATGGCCAAACCCGATTTTTTTTTTTCAATATTTATTTTTGCTTGAAATAGCCGGTTCTTTTGGTCAAACTATCGTATCTCCAGCTGCTTCAGATGCCAAGATATCAAAAATTATCAAAGTGTATTACAACGGTTTTGCTAAGGAATGGTGAAAGTATTTTTTTTGTTTTCTGAAAGAGCGACGTCTTGGAGTTACGACAAATTGGCATAATAGCAACGATATATGCATTGCAGATGAGATCCAGAGATTCTCAGTTCACAAGATTGTAGTGCTCAACAGATTCAAACTTAGACTCCGATGTCTTTACAGGGGATCGATTCCGTAAAGCAAAGAATGGCTGCAAGATGGATCAAGTTGAGCGAATATAGAGGCAATTATGCAGATAAACAAATTAGATACATTAAATATATTAAATGTATTTAATATATTGCGAGTGATACTTAAAAATTTATTATCTAAAAGTCTCTACCTTTTGCTTTTTCTCATTTTGCATATATAAATATGTACGTATTTTGAATTTCTTATCCAAACTATGACAGTTAATGTATTTACCCCGCTTTCGCTAAGCTGAAGTATTGTTTTTAGTCGTGTTTATTTGTCAGTGGGGAAGATATCTCAAAAACCACTGGATGGATTCGGATGAAACTTTCAGGGATGTTTGGACTCATAACTGGCATGAACTAATTAGATTTGGGGATCGATCCGGTACCAGACAAGGATTCTGAATTATTTGTTATATTTACTTTACTTTACATGATTACGATCTTACGTTACTTTTCAAGTCTTTCTCAATTATCCCCCTTTAGGTGGTAACTATTTTGAATGGTGAATTTAACTTTGGCTTGTATTTGATATGGTTAAACTATTTATTACTGCTACTAAATTTTCTAAAGCCACCTTCACATTCCATGACTATCACTGGGACCGATCAGGTACTGGACAATTTTTCTAGATTAATTTTCTTTTATTTTACTTTATATATATACGTATATATATATATATATATATATATATATATATATATATATATATATATATATATATATATATATATATATATATATAAGGATAAGATCGATATTTTAAATATTGATCTTATCAAGTGGCCAGCATGGGAATAAAAACCATCAAAGGTAATAATTATTTTAAATTATCTCTTAGATACCCTGTATTATAATTTTATATATATATATATATATATATATAGGAGGTTATGAGAGGTAATGGTGTCAGTGAGACCCAAAGGTGGCAGGTAATACTGTGTAAGTGTTATGGATAGACCATAGTTAAGCTCCAGATTCGTTGATTATGCGAATAAGGAGTCCGACGTAGGTCATATATCAGATCAGTGTGTCTATAAAAAAATTTTTTCGTAATGATATATATATATATATATATATATATATATATATATATATATATATATATATATATATATGCGTGTGTGTGTGTGTGTGTGTGTGTGTGTGTGTGTGTGTGTGTGTGTGTGTGTTTGCGGTGGAGGGTGTTATATTGGACCATCTCATAAGTAATGCGATTTTTTATACTTTTATTTTTCAAAATTAAGATAAACAAAGTTCTTTTTAAATCTAAAATACAATCTCCTTAATTTTCTACAATGTTCTTCCATCTATCTGGTAGAGTTGCAAGGCACCCTCTTCCAAAATTCACTTATCCGTGACGAGCAATACTCCTTCAGTACTGTTCTGACCTCGTCTACAGAATTAATATTTTTTCCGTCCAAATGATTTTGAAGACTGCAGAATAAATGATAATCAGATGGAGCAACGTCCGACGAATATTGTGAGTGGGGAATCGTTTCCCATTCAAACTGCTCCGACCTTTGGGATGTCATCCTCGCTGTATCTGACCGAGCATTATCCTGATGGATGACTACCTTTCGTTGTGAAGCTAAAGATAGTCGTTTTTCTTCTAGCACTGACTTAAGCCGCACAAGCTGCTTGCACTAGATTTTTTTTTATCGTGTGGTTTGGGTTTAAAAGTTCAAAGTAGACTAAACCTTTCAGATCCCACCAAACAGATGACAACACCTTACGTGAGTGAAGACCTTCTTTATTTAGCCTGGAGTGTTGGTGTTTCACCTTTCCCTACCCAGTATCTTCGATGCTTGACAATTTTATAGTTTTGAGGAAACCATTGACCCAATTTGCTGCTTTTCCGATGGCACGCACATGTTGATGACATGTATATATATGTTGAACGCTTCGTTCACATCACTAGTAGATCGATAACGGCTCAGTTGCTGGAATTTGTAAAGTTTGTCCAAATTAGTATTAATTAGAGTCCCACGAAGTAGCTCGGAATATAATATATGCATGTATAAGGATATTTAAGA
>NC_142930.1:11970234-11975234 GCF_046866305.1 Octopus bimaculoides | reverse complement strand
CTTTACTAAATTTTGTGTGTTTTGAAATATTTTATAGTTTCCACGGGCTAGCTGCTCATAACTTTCATTCTTTTCGTTGTTTCTATCCATTTCTCCCCCTCTCCAATTTCAGTATCTCTCTTTCTCTCCCTTTTATTTTTCAAAAGATAAATGTTGTTCCAAAGATGAAAAACTATAACAGCAACAACAAAACAGGAAAACAAGAAGCAACGCCAGTAATTTCTTTTTAATATTTGAAAGTTTTTCCTCTCATCAGATTTCATTCGATCTGGAGTTTGATCTTTATAGCTATAGAGACTTAGTGAAAACAATAAAACTAACTGGCGGCATTCACCTCAACAGATGTGTGATAAACAAAACTAAATAGACACGCAAAAAACTTCACATATATATGTACGTGTGCATATGTGTATATCTCATATGTATATGTGTATATGGGTGTATGTGTATGAGTTTTCATTAATGTATATGTAATATTCTTGCCTCTGTATATATGTGGATGGACTAGTGTACTTGCTGGAAATTATTGTGGTGGTAAAAATTAATAGCCGTGGACACTTATCCTGCTAACCTCGGATTGACGGGAAGAAGAGATTAGTTTTATTATCTTATGGTAGACAGCGGTTTTTCTCATATCTTCCTTCCTTAGAAAATTTAATACTCAAAATATCATAGTTGTACATTTAAAAACCAGGACACGCTTTTCCTCATATATATATATATATATATATATATATATATATATATATATATATATAAAGGAATACAAAAAATGGGATATATATATATATATATATATATATATATATATATATATATATATATATATATAAGCACACGAGTGTGTGTAATTGTGTATACAAGAATATACTAATCAAAGGAATTCCGACTTTGCCTGATTTTCAAGTTATATTCACAATCTTACAATAATAATAATATAATATAGGATAATATAATATAATGAAATGATAGAATATTAAATGTTCATTCTGATTGAACTAATACTTTCATACGTTAAACTCTGCAATCTTCAGGTTCACGAAGTAGTGGTGACAGTTATGTTTAACAATTTACAATTGTAATGTGATGGCTAAAATGTGTGCCTTAAATGCATTTGAATATGCTCCAGAATGTTAAGTTTTGCAAACTGTATTCTGACCAATCAGTGTGTGGCTTCAGTAAATTACTTATGTTGACTAATGTTTGGCTTAGGCGTGAGAGCTTGTTGAACATTAGAAGAGACCTCTACCTACAAGAAACTGGGCAAAAACCAATCTAGATCTGAAAGTAAACCTAGACCATTTCCCCAGGTTGTTAATATCAATACTAACAAGAAATAGAAAAACAATATCCGTAATACCAAAAACAGGACAAAAAACATAACGAAACCAAATAAAATACCACAACCAAAACGAAAGTCCATCAAGCAAACATCAATAAGAACATAAATCATAAACAGAGAAAAATCCTTTTTTTAACGCCAGGACAACAAACACTGGTGAAAGAGAAAAATCCAAGAGGATTAATGGTAATAAAAAAGGACACCACCATTACCACACATATATACTATAAACACACGGAAACACATCAATATTTGAATTTTTAGTCCTGTCATCTACCACATACAAAAAGCTAGAGCCCATACTGCCTAGCCAGAAGAATTTATACTATTGTAGAAGATGTGAATATAAGGAACAAACGCCTAACAGAACTAAGAGAATTTTTGCTCAAACAAAAATACCCGTCTTTATTTATAAAAAAAATAACATACAGCAGGCTATGAAAATACCCATACAACAACTTAGGAAACCCCAAAAAGAGGAAAACAAGAACAAGTCATAGCATTTATTATGACACACAACTCATGTTACCAGAATATCTTCAACATTGCCAAAGCAAACCTACCAATCATTGCTCAATGTAATGAATTAAAAGATATAATCACGGATTGAGTTAGGGTTCTTAGCAAAAGACTTGAAAGACTTGAAAACTTGAAAAAATTATTAACAAAGGCAAAGTTTGACCCTAGCAACAAAGACCAATCATTCACTGTATCTAAATGCAATGATAGCCCATGTGGCACATGCCAATTCATATCTACCGGCCAATATATGAACACAAAAACCGGGAAAATATTCACAAACGCAGATATGAACTGCAAAAGCAAAAATTAAATTTACTACATCAAATGCCCTAATTGTGATGAACTATATGTGGGTTATACTGGAAATGCACTATCAGAACGTTTACGAGTGCACCGACAGCAAATTAGAGATCCAGATGTCAGTCATATACCTTTGAGTAACAATCTAGCAACATATAATCGGAAAATATTTATATTTCCATTCCACAAACTACACAGTCCAAGTGAAATCGAGAGAAAAATCAGTGAATAGAACTTTATTGATAAATTCTAACCCAAGCTAAATAAACAGTAATAATAATACTTAGAGGTACTATTTCTATTGCTACGACCACTGCCACTACTATTTCTATTGCTACGACCACTGCCACTAACAACAGCAATACTAAAGATTTTCATGACGATAGCAGGAAAATACTAGGGAAATCAAGACAAAAGTCAGTGAAAATAATCTTATTTGGGGGTTTAAAATTTTAATACTACAGCTACTCCTACCACAACCAACACATCCACCAACGACAACAATAATAAAGATGATGATAATGGTAATGATGATAATGGTAATGATGATAATGGTAATGATGAAAATTGAAATGTAAAAATCCCTGGGAAATGTTGTTTACAACATTTCTAAAAATAGCCAAATAATTACTGTTTGGTCAGCATCAAGATACAGGTCACTTCTAATGCTCAACAAACCGTGACACCTAAACAAAACACCAATCAACATAAGTAATTTACTGAAGCCAAACAGTTTGCAAAACTTAACATTCTGGAGCCTATACAAATGTATTTAAGGCACACATTTTAGCCATCACATTACAGTTGCAAATTGTTAAACATAACTGTCACCACTACTATATGAACCTGAAGATTGCATAGTTTAATGCATGAAAGTACTAGTTCAATCAGAATGAACATGTAATATTCTACCATTTCGTTATATTATATTATATTATACTATTAGAAGATTGTAAATAAAACGTGAAAATCAGACAAAGTTGGAACTCCTTTGATTAATACATATGTATATATATATATATATATACACTAGCAGAGATACCCGGCGTTGCTCGGAATAGTTTGTACGTATATATATATATATATATATATATATACATATATATATATACATATATATATATATATATATATATATATATATATATATATATATATATATACATATATATATATATATATATATATATATATATATATATATATATATATATATATATATATATATATATATATTATTTTGTTTAAAAGAGTTCCAACTCTGTCTGTTTTTTATGTTTTATTTATATTCTTGTAAAATTAATGTGGGATATAGAATATGGAATATACAATATATAATATAAAAATGGATGGTACAATGAAATAAAGTATTGAATGTCTTATTGAATATATGGAATATGTCTTATTGAATATATGAAATATTGTGTGTTCAATATAAAGGATTAAATATTTAATCCTTTATATTGAACACTATATTATATCACACAAGGAAGTCAATTTGTAAACAGAAATTACAAACCCCATTCCAGCATATAAAGATCTAGAAGAAAATAGCTTGAGTGAAAAAACTTCAGCCACTGTTGGATATCTTTCTCTAACGCATGGACGTTAAGTGGCGTCGCTGAATTCTCATTGGTTAGTAATGAAGGCTTAGCAGCTGTATCACAACGGTTTTCGATAGAGGAAGAAATATAAATAGTGTATGTTAATAGACAGACTGCAAAACATTTTCGATAAGTAATGTTGTAGGGAGAACTACAAATAGCGTGAAAACAAAGATATTTACGCACGACAAAATTGAAATACACTGAAGTAAATTTTCAGAGAGAGCGAAAGAAAGAGAGTGAGTGAATGAATGAAACCGACATAAGCTTAAAAAGGGGAACTATTACAGAAGGTGAGAGAGAATATATGTAAGCCAGAAAAACAGACAATGAGAAAAGGAAAGGGAAGATAGAAATAAACAGAGAGAGAAAAGAGAGATAATCGGTTGAAAACTGCAAAATTCACACTGCAGTTCTTAGAGAAAAACCCATGTGAAACACATTTTCCCCTGGTTTCTTACTGAATGAGCTTGCAGTTGTAGGACATACAAATATGAATGATAGGGAACCACTCCATAAACTCTCAAATGCACACCAACATAAAACACAAATAAAAATTAGCAACTGCGTTACACAAGAAATCATACAACAAATAAAACCCGATCTTAATAACTTAAATGAAATTATTTACTCTGTTGCTAAGATAATCGAAATACACAGTTTAACATCCAAAAAGCCAACAATACCAAATTCGAAAAGAAAATCAAACTGGAAGAGTAGAATTGAAACTGAGATTGAATCATTGCGAAGGGTGATATCAATATTAACTGAGCTAATCTCTGGAAATCGTGTAAGATCAAGAAAAGGCAGGAAGATCGCGAAAAAATATGGACTGTCAACAAGGGAAGAACTAATGTCAGCGAATGAAACACTTAAACAAAAAGTTCAAGCAAAAGCTCAGAGAATACGCAGATTTGAAAAAAGAATCAAATTCTACAAGCAAAATAAGATGTTCAAATCCAATGCCAAATCATTTTACAGGAAAATAGGGAGAGAAAAAATAACCATTGAAAATCCACTCCTAATGGAAGAAGTTGAAAACTTTTGGAAAGGGATCTGGAGTGATAAGAAATCATACAATGAAAATGCAGACTGGATTAAACGCACCCAAGATGCCTACAAAAATCTACAAGAACTGGTATGGAAAGACATCTCAATCGCTGAACTAAGGAAGGCACTAACGAATGCTCATAAGTGGAAATCCTCTGGTACTGATAGAGTACCAAATTTCT
>NC_142930.1:11947734-11965234 GCF_046866305.1 Octopus bimaculoides | reverse complement strand
TTAACGCAAATTGCTCTATTAAGTTTTGAATAGTAAAAGGAGAACATTTCAAGAGTGTTGTTGTTGTCTATTTGAAGCGTACACGACTATTGTTCAAGTAGATATCAGAAAAAAAAAATTCTGATGATAATATTAACAACAACAACAATACCACCAACAACAATACCACCAACAACAACAATGACAACAACACAGCAACAATAGTATATTTTCGTAGTAGATCAGTTGCATTGAAATTTATGACAGCGCACGGAATAATTATTCTACCACTACTACGACTACTACTGCTGCTACTACTACTACTACTACTACTACTACTACTACTAATAATAATAATAATAATAATAATAATAATAATAATAATAATAATAGTAATAATAATACCTACAAAATGTGCTGTCCATCATTTTGTCATGTGTAATCCTTTCATTCGTATAACATCGTGTTATCTCAGGTCTACTTTATTTTTACTTTGTTTTCATTTTGTTTTTGCTTGTACTCGTGTTTTGTTATAACTTAGTTGTAGACTAAATAAATAAATAAATAATGTAAACAGATGCCGTGGCTCAGTGACTGTGCGCCGCATCTTATGTGAATTCATTTATTGAAATTGATTGCGTCAATAGATTTCTTATACATATGTCCCATTTATGTTGTGCACACGTGTCTGGATATGCATTATAGAGAACTACACAAAATGAATTACATTATATCCGTAAAATAAAACTGTTTGATTACAGTATAGGTTTACAGTATAAGCATGCTGCCTTGATTTATTGAGGTAAATTGTCACAATTTGTAAAATGCTACTCAGGCTGAAGATTTTAAAAAATCTAAGATTGGTATGCATATATGAAATGTACGCCAAAATGATCGTGAGTATCAGCCATATAAAGAATTTTTAATTAAATGTACACATTGTTAATTGTTATCACTGAGTAGAATGTACATATTTGAATTGCTTTACCTCATACTATTACAAAAACGACTCCCCTCATGGGAGTTTCGCATTCTTGAAAATCTTAACGTAATGTGAATATTGTTTTCTCGTTAAGTTCATGTTACATGTAAGTCAAAGACAGAATAAGTTTCATATTACAAGAATGCACGTTAGCAAAAGATTTTCATAAATGCAATGTTTCAATAATGCAGAGGATACTTGTATTACACTGCTCACATGCAGCTAAACAAAGATAAATGTGAACTAATCCACTCCAGAAAAGCGTATTCACTGAGGTTACCATACACTATTCACTCGGGTGAAACTCTCGTGACATCAAACAACACTAGAGATCTCGGAGTAACTATCGACGACAACTTAAACTTGAGAATCCACATAAACAGCAAAGTTAACATGGCCTGCAGGACGTGCTCCTAGATCCATAGGAATTTCTGGTCTAAGAATGATCCTACCGCTATCCTTCTCTTTTCTACTTTCGTTCGTCTTCACTTGAGTACTGTGGTCCGCTATACTCACCCCACGAGGAAAAAAGAAGTATTATAAAAATAGAAGCAGCCGAAAGATCAATAACAAAAATGATGACATGACAGTTCTTTATTACTGGGATGAGATCGTAAAGCCCAAATTCTACTTGCTGCAACACCGCAGTGAGCACTATATCATTTGTAAAATGTAGAAAATATTCCATCAGCATTGTCCGACTTATTTTGGCATTAATTTTAAGATTTACGCAAGACTTACACCAAGTGTCTACAAATATCGTGCTCGAGTCACATCACGACACTAACATAGAACTGTTTTTCTTTAACTGGCCCTGCTTCCTCTAACCCTCATGCCAAGAGACATAAGGAAGAATGATATCTCGAAGCAATCAAGCAGTTCCTGGGTGAATACCTCCAGCAAAGTCCAAATAAACCACGTATAACGCAATATATATCTGTAAACAATAAATCTTTATTCGAATGGGTTATGGTGCCCAAAGTATAACTGTAATATGAAACACGATTAAATGTCTTCTTCTAGCGGTGCATCAAGTGGTATTATCTATCTACCTATACAAACGCAAACACACACACACACACGCACACACGCACACGCACACACACACACACACACACACACACATATATATATATATATATATATATAATTTCATGAATTCAAGAGAATCAGTTATTTATATATTGTTATGTTGTGTTATAATAGCCAAAGATTATCATCGACCTAAACGATTCTGGATTGATATTATTTGAGATACATAGAAATATATTTCGATGATTGTAGATTCTATTTACTTAATTATTTTGTCCCTTATAATTTTGTTTTTTCAATTGTAATTGTTATGTATTTGAAAAGTTAACGTTCACGTTCATAATACATAAGCAATTGAATTAATTCTTTTACAATCCAGCCATCCTTTCACACGGAATTTCGTCTGTTTTTATGTTATATTATATCATATTCATAGTATATTATGTTATATTATAATATAAATAGATTATTGGATTGTCAATTGAATCTCTCTATTTAATTTATTGTAGATATATATATATATATATATATATATATATATATATATATATATATATATATATATATATATATATATATATATATAGGTAATTTCAAAAAGAACAATTCAAACATTTTGGGGATCCAAAAGGAGAGAAAAGGGGATTTCTAAATAAGGATTCGTCATATTCATGATGAACAGCTGAAGCAGGTTATAAGAATATGAAAATAATATTTGAGGAGATTCGTTATAGGTATAAAAATATACCATAAACGAGTATAAGAAAATGGAGAGAAGATGTTGAAACAGAAATAGATTTATTATAAAACTGGATTCAATGCATACGTACGTTTCGAAAAACAACGCAAAAAAATTAAGAAAAAATGTTTAAATCATAGTGATTAAAAATATAATTGAAAATAAACGATTAAAAAATTAAAATTAAGAATAAAAATAAAAATGAAATTTAAAGTTTAATTTATGCATTGTCATTCTCATCAGTGAAGAATCTTTTGAGGGACGTCAAAAATGTTTAATAAGATGAAGTAGAATGAGATAAAATAAAATAAAATGAGAATAAAATAAAATACAATAAGAAAACACAGATGGAGCAATAAGAGAAATCTGGTAATTTACAACCACGTTGCGAACGGGAAAAATAATAATATCAAGAATACTAATGGTAAAAGAGACGAAAAAGAAGAAGAAAAAAGAAAAAATATATATCAATGTTTATGCAAGTGTATATGTGTAGTGAAACTATAACGTAAGAATCCAACGGATGTGTTTAAAACAAATAATAATGATAAACACCGTTCTAGACGAAATACAGTGTAAACATCGAATGTATGTATATCTATATCTATTGGGTTGGCAACTAAGTTCCCGCCGTTTTGTAAAATTTTGGAATTTATTGCGTTTTTAGATTTTGGAATCTATTTTTTTCGAGAATTTCTAGTTAATTTTAGTTATTTTTTGTTTATCTTCAGATCATTAGATTGGAATGTCAAGTTAAGAAAAACGAGCATTTTCGACACCTCCTTCTTTTTGATTTTAACCAAGGCTCTAAGGCCACAAAAGCGGCTCGCAACTTTTGTGCTGTGTATGGAGAGGATGCGATAGCTGAAAGAACCGCTCGTGATTGGTATGCCAAGATCAAAAATAGAATTTTGACCTCAAAGACGCACGTCGTTCTGACCTTCCAGTTGAGTTCGATGGAGAGCGATTAAACCAACTTTTTGCACGAAAAATAGGACGAATACTGCCGTTGATTAGCTCCAAGAGGTCATCGCCTCTAGCTAGCTATTTGACACACGAATCTGTGTCCATTATAACCTTCGAACATGAGAGGTCAGCCTCTTGGATCTAATCAACGGCAGTATTCGTCCTATTTTTTTTTTTTTTTTGGACTGCGATGTTGGCTTGGCGATAACTATTAATGTCTAGTACCGCTGCCGTAGTGTCCTTTAGAGAGACTTAAAAATATTAATATTTCTATTTTTGAAAACCAATAGATGTATTCCACTGAATTTAGATAAATAATCCTTCGTGCATACCGTCATTAGCGATGCCTGCAAGGTTCGGCTGCTCTACATTGATAAGAGACAATACCTCGAAACTAGTCTGTAGATGCCAGACCAGCAAGGGGAAGCGGCTGACCTCCCCTGTTCGAAGGTTATAATGGACAGAGATTCGTGTGTCACATAGCTAGCTAGAGGCTAGCTAGTCATAGATATAGATATATAAATATATATACATACACTCACACACACACACACACAATCACGCGCACGCACACGCTTTTATATTGATTTGTGTATCATGAGACTAGGTAAATAACTCTTTGTAGCAATTGATTGTAAACCTTTGACTCAAACGAGAAGCCTCTGAGCTACTTGACCACACACGCTACACAAGACGATTCTTTTCTCATCCTTCACTTTCCGAAGCATTAGTATAACTACTTACCACTTACCACTCATTAGCAGTCACATACTCACTCTAACGTATACACACACTCACACACTAATAGCCTTGATCTAGACTCTAACCATAGTTCTAAAGAAACTACTTCTTCTGTACCTATTAACATGTAATATACAACAATCATTTAAATCCCTCTCACTAATTGGATTTTTACCTGTCTAAAGTTATCTTATCTAGTGCCAGGTGCCAATCTAAAACAATTAAGCGAATAACCGAAACAATTATCCTTTGAGTCCCTCACAAAATCAAATGTTCATATTCATAAACTGCTGTAGTAGTGCAGATGAAGAATATCGCTTAAGCCGCATGAAGTCAGTGCAACATCCAACACCATATTATGTTAGAGATCATGCAAATGTCGAACAAAAATATATCATAGCTGAAATAATCTCTGATATAGTGTGATAAAGAAAGGATTGCAGTTATACAGGAAATGCGAATTTTGGTAAATGCTACGCAGATCGACGAGATCAGTGAAGTTGTTCATGAAATTTAAACCGTATTCTTCTTTTGTACTATTATAGGTGCTTTGAAGCAGTTGGGGGTGAGCATGTTATGACTTTTAGTTTTGTGAATTTTTTGAGGAACTCGAATGTATTTCTATAGTATGATTGTTTCGGTCAACCACTTGATTGTTTCAACGGACTAATGGTATTGCCATTTGCTTGCTGCTAAGTACGATAACATTAAACTGATAAAGATTTGACCGTCAGCTGGCTTTTAAGGATTGTATCCTGAATGGCATCTGTCTCCGCTTATCTCATCACCAATGCAGATTTTTGCAACTCTGATTTCGTCTTTCTTTCTCAGAACATCAAACGTTCCCCATAACGTTACACCTGAAGATGTTGGCACTGAAGGCCACTATATCATTCTCGCCAGTTTCGAGTAACCTGCATACGTCGTGGAAACAATCTCTCCTTTGTGACAAAGCTACAAAATAAACAATAGTAAAACATATCATGCGTTTCATACTTTCGTAGTTGAAAACATTTCATATTTTCATTGAAATATGCTACACACTTACAACTTTTCAACGTTTGTTTATACGGAAATGTATTTGTCAAATATGATAATGTGTTAGAAGAAAACAATCTTAAGCAAAATAATTTTTTTTTTATACATTATGATTTTTGTTTCCGAAATCATACTCGTAAAATTTCTTTGTTGTTGGTCTGTTTCATTTCTTTTATTGTTATTATTGATATTATTATTAGTTGATGTTGCTGTTGCGGTCAGAATATTACTTTTACATTTTTTTCTTCACAGATACAGTTTTTAATCTTTATAATTGAATTCGCTTTTAATTAAGCATCGTTTAAATAGAATTTTAATTAACGCATTTATTTCATTATACGAAAGAAAAATAAGAACAAAATTAATTACTTTCTTGAATAATTTTTGATATCAGTTTTACGTTTGGAAAATTTGTTTCCTAAAGCAAGCTTCAAGTTAGTAATTTGGCTTTGATAACTTTGGAAGGAAAAGAGAGAAAATGGAAATATTTCAAGTCAATTCTACTGTGTAATATTTTTCTCTCTGGTTCAACCGGCGGTATAGAGTAAAAATAAAGCTCCTAGTGAAGTGAGCACAACGCAGTTTCAATTCAAATGTTTTATGGTATATATTATCAAACCTCTATATTTGTGAATTGCATTTGCTACAGAGTCAGTGATATTATGCCAGTGGCATACAGAAACAAATTCATTCGGCTGCATCTATTCTCGGTTCGAAACATTTGGCGCCGCTTTCGGTTCCCAGTTCAGTTCATTTTCGTTACCCTCCTAACAAAGCACGTCGGAAATCATGTCATACTAATATCTCGAAAAATTGAAAACTGAAAGGATTTTTTAGTTAATTATGTGTCAATGTTCTGAAGCATTTTTCCAACGAATCGAGTATACTTGATAATCTCTCTTTCTATTTACTATCAATTACAAACTTTAGGATCGATTGATCATAATATTAGTGAATAAATTGCAGGTTACATTTCTTTCTAAACTATCCATCTATGTGCTGCATCTCCAAAACAAAATCAATATAAAATTAAATTTAAAATATTGTCAAATAGCAGGTGAATCTGATCATATTTTTTGGTTTTCGATTACCAACTGTTGCTAATTCGTTTCACTTAATATCCTTAATCACAAAAGAATCGAAACATGCTCTTTAGATAATTCGTATTCTTTTCTGTTTATACGGTTTTGTGGTAAAGTAGAAGAGCAGTGTTTGTTTTAATCATGACAAATAACATTGTATAAATGTACCTTCCTTCTTGTCGAATTTAGTGGAGTTACAATACATAGTTGTAATCACTTCACAAATTTTAGGTTGTTAATGCTATTGTAAAACGCATGAAATCCTGAAAATATGTACCAAAAATAAATATAAAGTTTCATTTAACCAGTTTAGAGAGAAAGAGTCTTCATATAATAAAGAGTTAATTGCTAAATAAATATTGATAAGAACGTAGTCAATATTATGGCTTCATTCCGAGCGATTTGAACAGAATTTCAGGTTCTGTTTTTGGTGAAATTTCGACTGGGTGTTGCACTTTGTGCTTATCCCAGATTGTCATCGCTGTGATCGTTAACCTCTATGTTCAACACCTGCTGTGAATATATGTTGCTTTGAAAGCCCGCCAACCGGCATTGGTCGATCGAATTGCTTATTACTACATCATAACAATGTAATGAAGCTCAAAATTGAGGAACTTGAAGGGCTGGAAGCGCTGTGTCAATCTGTCTACATTCCAGAACTAGCACCATTAGAGTACCACCTTTTCCAAGCCGTGACACGTTTCCCGCACGTATGGAGGGTTAACAATGTGGATGAGGCTGAAATTGGGTGCAGGGTGTTCTTTGCCTCTAAACTAGCCAAATGGCATAAGCATGGAATAGAGATTCTAATAAAACGATGACAACAGAGAATAGAATATGACGGGGTATATTTTGATGAATGAACACGTTTCGTACGTAATTTGTTTGAACTATTAAATTTGTAACACGAAAAAACGCTTTAATTCTCTTCGGTTTTATTTATTTTTTAAACTAGACAGTTTGAAACTTTACATACTGGTTAATTTATCACGCTGAACACGGTTTACTTTCAAACATTTTTGTCAAAATTTCGTATTTTGGAAGTCATTTCGTGTTAAAGTTGTCATATTTGGGTAATTTTAACAAATCAACGACGTGTATTCAGTTGAAGAAACCTACTGCTGCTTGCGATAGTAACCGAAGCGCAACAACTTCCTCACCTTCTTCTCCCCATCCCACTTATTATTGCACATCCCACTGACCGGCCACTTAACCAGCTTTCTTCTTAACACGAAAAGTGCCAAGCTATAAAATGATGCGAAAAATATTTTCTGTTAGAAGTCAGGTCAAGCTGGTTACAAACTGCCGTTCGCCTTCGCCATGTTGGCCTGCTTTTGCTCTGCTTGACCCTTATTTTGTCATCGTGCTTGTGTCTTTCTGTGTTCGTGTGTTCGTCTTCCAGTATATTATTATTATCGCTGTTGTTATTGTTGTTGTTTTTTTTGTTCGTTTTATTACCATTCGCTACGATAACCCTTCCTTTACCTACTTGTCTTCTGCTGCTGTGCTTGACACTTACTCGGCAATTGTGCTTTTATTTTTCTGTGTTTGTGTGTTCGTCCTAACGACAATAAGACTACAAACCTTAGCACTAGCAATTATAATCACACCAAGCGACAACAACACAGACTGCAACAGCGCCACTAAAGGTAGTAACAGTAAGAACAACAATAATAGCAATAACAATATAACACCTACATCTGCAGTTATAGAACAATAAGAAACTATAAACTGCATACCGAAGTCGCCACCCGTAAGCAGATATAGACAGAGTACATCTTATCCCCCTCATAATGGGTCGCCGCCTGAAGCAGATTGAAAATTATTATACAATAAACACCTGATGGCCTAGAGAAGTACTTAGGAACGAAATAATGGACGACTGCTACACGTAATTCAGCAATACAGAACAAAGAAAACGCTTTTCTTTATATCCCAGGAGGCAACAAAATAGAAAACAGAAACAAACTAAACTCAAACACTGATCTCAAATAACAACGCGGCAGAAACGGTCAAAGAAACAAAAAGCAACATGAAAATAGAACAATAAAACATACTAAAGAAGAAATTGAGAGAAAAGGCACTTCGTTACGAATACCCTGCAAGGCGTGACAGAAGAGAAGTGAGCGTAGCTAGAAGCAAACAATCGCTCAAAAGCTGTGGACTAAAAACAGAAACGGAAGCACTGATTCACACCCGCAGAAGACCAATACCTGATCATAAACAGCTATGAAAGCAAATTAATGCAAATAGGCCCTAACACCAAATGCAGAATTTGCAACCAGCACAATGAAACAGTTGATTACGTCATCTCCCGCTGACCAGTCTTAGCCAAACTTAAATGTATATACAGACATGACAGAGTAAGAGGTTATATCTACGGGCAGTATGCTATCACTACAGCATCAGAAATAACAGGAAATAGTATAAACATTGTCAAACAAAGTACATGGTGACAACCAGGCCACAATTATCTGAGATATACCTATTCAAAATGACAATCAAATCAAAGATAATCGCAGTATACACAATGATCAAAGATTAGGGGAAAGGCTTACAAATAGATATTGCAGTCCCTTCTGACGAAATTACAGCCTGAAAAAAAGTAGAGAAATTGTCAAAGTACAAAGAACTCGAAATGGGAATTTTCAAGATGAGAAATATGACGGTTAAAACAATACGAATAATAACAAGAGTAATAACAGGATCAATAACATACATCCAACACTATGAATTCAATAATACAACCCAAAGACGACAATCCACAAACGCAAGATACACTCTATATAGCATATATTCAATAAAATAAACAACCATCAACAAGCTAGTTACCCAACGCATTACACACATAACAGGTAATACAAATATTAATACAACAAAAGGCTGCACTAGACCTTACAACAAATGAAACTAACGCAATATAATACCGGGAAGTGTTTGCACTCACCCAGCAACACAAAAAATGCAATGCTGCACACACCCCAGCATCACGGAGACGTCGCAAATGATGCAGTAGAAGTTTGCCTGAAACTACCAAATAACAACAACAATAACAATAATCATAATAATAATAATAATAATTATTATTATTATTATTATTATGATAATAATAATAATAATACTGCACTACTGGGCACTGCACACATCCTACGCAAAACACTTTCAATACAGTAACCATAAGAGCATCACAGCAAACCACAGCACATACCCAAGGCAAACAGAGCTGCGCTCGGTAGTGAAGTGAAGGCACGTTATAAAAATAAAACTACTGAATAATAATAATAATAATAATAATAATAATAATAATAATAATAATAATAATAATAATAATAATAATAATAATAATAATAATGACAATGTTTCTCTAAAAGAAACGGAGATACATGTAAAATACAAAATCCTGGAAATAGAGGTAACTCGAATGTGGAGACTAAAAACAGAAGCAGTTCCTATCATAGTAGGCGCATTACGTATGATAAAAAATATTCAGACAAATACATAATTAAAACACCAGGACTAACAAGTATATATAACATTCAAAAAATAGCACCACTAGGCACCGCATACATCCTACGTAAAATGCTTTCAATACAGTAAAAATGAGAGCATCACAACAAACCACAGCACATACCCAAGGCACACAGAGCTGCGTTCGGTAGTGCAGTGAAAGCACATAAAAAATAAGACTACTGAATAATAATAATAATGATAATAATAATAATAATAATAATAATAATAATAATAATAATAATAATAATAATAATAATAATAATAATAATAATAATAATAATAATAACAATACCTAAGACGAAAACAATACCTATTGTCATAGGTGCCCTGGGAATGACAGTAAAACGGGCTGATTACTACCTAGCTCAGATACCAGGAAACCCCAAAATGGCTGAAGTTCAAAAGATAGTGCTCATGGGAACTGCCCATATCCTACGTAAAATACTGTCTATGTGATCTCAAATTTTAAAGGAAACATAATTTTCTTATGGTTTCTTAAACATTCACTTGAACAAAACTGTACAAATCCAAATATATGGTACCCTAGGCATAACACCTACATGAACTTCTAACTTGTCTCTTGAGGTCTCTGGGTGAGACTTGGATCCAACTTGTACAAATGCAAAACAAAAGTCAAACATAAAATAATAATAATAATAATAATAATGAAATTGTCCATGCATTATTTTCTTTATTTTGCCACATTACCACTTTTTCAGTTTCATTAATTCTCAAGTGCTTGTATAGTGCTTTATCTTTGCAATTTTTCATCCTACACAAGCTTGACCTTCTTATTTCCAATAATAGCAGTTTTGTGGCATTTTTTTACACACCACGCTGTTGTTTTCTTCTGTTCTAATGCTGTGTTCGCATCCAATCAGTCTTCTTTTCCCTCTTTCTCTTCGTACATACAATCTGTCTGTGTCACATTTTGGGCGAAGTATCTTATATCTAGTCAGCTACTTCCTTGCTTTTTTGTCTGAGCTGTTTAGTTCGTCTACTATCCATGCGATTAGCCCTGCTCCATATCTAAGGGGTGAACTAGTCCAGATATTGATAGATTCAAACTTATTACATCCGTTTAATTTCGAATTTAGGATCAGTTTCATATGGGTGTTGAATATAAGACAGACAGAGAAAAAAGATGGCTATGAATGATTATAATCTGTGCTGCTCAAGAGTCTATAATCTGTGCTGCTCAAGGGTCTATAATCTGTGCTGCCCAAGAGCAAGCATTAAGAACCATTTACATCAAACACAGAATAGCATATCAGAAAGTGATAAGTGCGGAATTTGTGGACAAAATGGTGAATCCGTATGGAATATTACCAGCCAATGTACGCCACTAGCCCAGAAAGAATATAAGAGATGTCATGAAAACATAGCAAGGATTGTCCATTGGACACTTTGCAACAAGTATGGACTTGACAGCAAGAATGTGGTACGAACATAAACCTGAAGTCATCATCGAAAACGATAATGCAAAGATCCTATGGGAATTTATGATTCAGTGCGACCATGAGATATAACATGTCCAGATGACAACAACGTATGCAATAAGAAAGAAAGAAAGATCGACAGGTTAGCTTGAGAAGTTAAGCAGTTGTGGTTGCTGCAAAAGGTGGAAGTAGTATCAATAACTGTCGGAGCCCTGGAGACAGTGAGTAAAAATCTTGAGAAGTACATGGAACAAATAGGGGCTGTAATAAAGGTAGAGCACTTGCAGAAAACAGCACTGCTTGGAACCGCTCGAATACTCCGGATGGTGTTCGAAAAGTAAGGGGTATTACCTTAGTTCACTGGTAGTGAACAGCTGACATCGTAATACATCTCCAGTGTTAGAAGCTGTGCAGAGTCAATAATAATAATGATAATAATAATGTGCCAAACATGCACGTGGTAACGACCAAGCCACAATCATCTGCGATATGCCTATTCAAACTGACGAAGAAATCAAAGACAATTGCCGAGACATAATGATCAAAGATTGGGAAAAAAACATCTGCTCGCTGATAGACATGGCAGTCCGTTCTGACTAAAATATCGCCCCAAAAGAAGTGGAGAAATTGTCAAAGATTTCGAAATGGAAAATGTCAGGAAGTGGGATATGACGGAAATAGTCATAGAGACAACTAGAGAGATAATAACCAGAGAACTGTCAGGACAGAAATAATGTACAGGACATAGATCTCACACCCTATTTTTGACCTGTGTGACAGGTCATAGGATATGAGTCACATTTATCCAACTGCGATACATTTCAACAAAAGGGACTGTATCCCTCAACAAACAAACAACCAAATAAACTGAAATTGACCATTCAGAGGTGAAACAGTAACATCAGCTCTGTAAATATATTTTATCTTTTGTCTTTTAGTTGTTTCACTCATTGGTCTGCGGTCATCTGGGACACAACCTTAGAAGATTTAGTCGCACAAATCGACCCCAGTACTCCATTTTGCCGAACATCTTTTGTCTAGAGTTAGGGAAGGGACAAACACTAACACGCATACACACACGTGCATATACACACATATACTTATATACGACGAGTTTCCACATGGTTTCCATCTTCCAAATTCTCTTACAAAACATTGGTCGGACCGGTCTGAACTAAAAGGCATTTGCCTAGAAAGGCACGCAGTGGCAATGAACTCGAAAACACGTGGTTACAAAGCGAACTCCTTAACCACAAAATTACATCTGCGCATACGATATCATTGGTAAATATTTAATTGTTTTACCGTCATAAGTTCAAATTCTGTCAAGGATTGCACTGAGGAGGAAGTACAGTTGCCCTAAATGTTCTCTAATGGATGATTCAATCGTTTGGCACACTCGTGGCTTCAAACGTCCTTTTTAAGCAATTATGTAACATTTTTTGAATATCTTCTAAAGAAAAAGATTAAAACAACACGTAAATCTGTTGCTAGTAACTCCCCCACCCACCTACCTATGTTTATCTATCGGTGAACTGTCAATAGAGTGGATTTAGTATACAAGTAATGTCCATGTACTAAATGCGTATGTCTATTACTTCCTATTACAACGACCTTATTTCTCTTTTATGCGATATGAGTTGATAGCGCGGCCGTGTTATCTGGTTTTATGTGTGGTTAATGTTCCTGTTTCTATTAAATATCTTTATTCTTTACATTTTCAATGTGATGTTTTCTCCACGAGTCTTACTACTATTTCAATAATGTTTTCCATTATTTTTCAAATGTCTAAGTTAGCAGTAGAGGTTATATAAATGCACAAGGCCTTAACTTTGCTTTTTCCTGTTATATAACAAATTCCGAGTATGTCAGTACTTGTGTTATGTAATCTGAATTTTCTAAATTCTTTTTGCTTTTATATAATTTTTTCGTTCTTTTATTAATCATTTACATTTTTCTTTGTATATTTTAGGTGTTCTGTTGCAGGAAATTTTTACTACCGATTCTGTCATTGATCGCTTCTATCTAATTTTTTTTATACTGGCTACGAGCACTGTATTCTTATGGTTATAGCTAGTTGATCAAGAAAGAGCTAGGATAATCTTCTCCAAGACGTTTGGCAATTAGTAGTGTTCCAACGTATTTAAGCAATCATAATGTACTGCAGGCGAAGCTATTATCACAGATGCTCTTGTGATTATGAAAAGAGATGGACAATTTTATGATGTAGGCTGAGTGCATAATAGAAGTATGTGTTTGTGCATCTTAATACTTGTTTCTATATCAAGTTATAATAGTTTAAAATTTTGACACAAGGCCGCAATTTCGGAGGAGACGTTAAATCGATCACATCGACACAGTGCTCAACTGGTACTTATTTGTTCGGCCCCGAAAGGATTCGATTCTATTGAGGACATTTTATGAGTGAGCGCATATAAGCCAGTGTACAAATATGCTGAGGTTTCTATATTTCTGGATGCTTGTATGCATATGACCTTGATGTTATTTTATTATGGAAGTTTAAATATTAATTCGTTCAGATTTGTGGATTAAATATAAAATTTAATGCATATTAATGTTCTGCATATAGTTATGACATAAATTAGACTTTCAACAGCGTACATTCATAGGCAACCTAAAAAAATTACTTTTTGTGTTCGAGGTTATTTTCTTCAATATTGAGGTTAATAACGAATGTATGTCGGAGGTGATATGATGAAAAAGTTTCGCAATCGTTAATAGATATGTATAAATCTTTTGCGTATTGAGTTCATTATTTAAATTGTAAAAACACTGTTTTAGAGCATTTTTGTGAAGAAAATGGATTGTACCAAATTTATTCACTTCCTGTTTTGTTATTATTATTACAATTTTATTGATTGTTACTGTGTCTTATACGAGTCCAAATGAGTATATTTATTTTGGGAAATAGTAAGATTGTAGGTAAATTTGAGAGCACTGCAACACGTTTCATAATTGGAATCCTCCAAGGCAATAAATTAATATCTTGCTGATCCTGTTATTGTTTCTTTGCATGTCATCTTTGGTTCCATTGACCTATGAAATAAAGCGTTGCAACCGTGAATACTCATTTATGCTCAAGGGAGTTAACTCCTCCATTATTTCTATTCGTAAATAACATACAGGTCTTGCTTTATTATTTTGTGAATCTAATAGGCATCTCCGCCCCGATAGCGGTAAGCAAGGATGTGGTTCTAGGGCCAAGAACGTCACAAGCTCGACCACAAATTTGTGAGAGAACGACCGATAGAATAGAATGCCTTTCTCGGCCTGATGAGCAGCGAAGACTTGATTGGCAGCTGAACACATCAGGTTGAAGCTGGAAAGGTGTTACAGCAGGTGGCATCCCAGAAGAGAATCCTACCAATGAAGAACAGGAAAACTGTCATACCGTCAGGCCTTTTACCGTTCCCCAGGTTTCGGGCCGTTGGCTCCAACTGGGAAGTGATGTCTGTGCAGTCTAGGTCAGGCTTTATGACTTCATTGGAAGGCATCTAGCCCTATAATGACAATGGATGGAGATAGAAAGAAACCACAATGGATCCCGAGCACTGAGGCGCACAGATATAGAGGTAAAGCCTCACAGAAACGAAGATGTGAAGACAGTTGCTATCAAGCTGAGTGTCAATCCAGAGTGATGGCATTGCGTTGAGCAAGACAATGGGGTATGACCGGGAGGACAACCTGAAACATATCAGACGGTTCTGGTCAAGTCGGTGCACCAGTACCAGCACTTCCAAGATGCTGCTGCACTGGATTGCGTCCCATTTCTTTGATGGCGCAGACTGGACATCCACAAAGGGGGGAGGGAGATGGACATCCGCAGGGTAGCAGCCAAACTGGCTTCGTATTTCGTAGGCCACCCCGTACTCCCCCATCACAGTAGGTTCATTTGTATTGCAGAGAAACCTGTTGTAGACAGAGAAGACACAGTGAGAAATGCTAGCAGGGCCACTGAGACCTCAGACATGGGACCGAGGCTTATCTGACGGGTAAGGTGGCCTGTTTCGACACAGTTTCGTCAAACCGGGTGTTTCATATCTTTTCAGCGGTCCGTTGTATACAAGCATCGATATCTGTGAGAAGAGAGGTGTGGCTTCAGCAAGGGGCAGTGTGGAAGGTGTACAGAAGTATCGGCATGGCGAAGCAGTTCGTTAACATGAAGAATGTAGGATGGGCATTCTTCCTGTTAAGATACAATCTGCTCATCAGAGTTTCGAGCTGGAAAAATCTCGACCTGAGGGTGGAGCAAATGGGGGAGCGGGATTTGCGGCGAAACAAGGATAAGGATGTCCTCTTTCCGGAAAGTGTCAGATGTGAATGTGAGAGAATTTCTACGACTTCACGAACCCTCCAGTCGCAGCTTTGAGTTCTGCGCTTCTTCGCACGTAATTGTTTGACTTTTTCAAACTGCTTAATTTTTGTCCGGTTTTGACCATACAGAGTTTTTTCTTCCTTTTGTTACAGCATAGTATTCTGTAGCTTAATTTTTAGCTTTTACGTGACCTTTTTCAAATTTCACTCCAAATATGTGTTATTTTACCTTCAAAATTATATTTCTTTGATTACTTAAAGATAGAAAACTGTATTTAGTACGAATTTCTAGCTCTTTACATCGGTTTACATTAGTCTTATGGTAGATATTTTATATTAGGTTTCCTGTATCTTAAGAACTCATATTCTCTGTATTCGTCGTAACTATATTATTTCTATGCCAGATGGTGTGTGGTTTATAGATATATAGTCTAGTCTAGCTAAATTTATTTAGCGTCCAGTTGATAATAGCATAACTATAAAATGGTACTGAGACAGCCTGTGTGGCGGCAATATCTGTGACTTTAATGATTGCAGTTAGCTCCGTTCTGAATATTAATCTAATGCGATTAAATATTATTTTTGAAACTTTTTCATTCGTGTACGTTGTACATCGTCTAGTTAATTTATTCCTAAATACTTTTAAGTCTACGCAAGGTCTACTCTTCTTATCTTTGTTTTAAAATATTATGGCATTACTGTTCTGAAATATTTCTCCTCTGCCGAAGTTAGTTTGCCGAAGTTAGTTTGTCGAATTTTTTGGATCCCAACCTGATAGAAATTCCAGTAAACCATTTTTTTTGTATATGATGCTCTTTCTAGTTTAGCATTTTCAGTGTACAGGCTGAGATCATCTATATAAAGAATGATAGCTTATTCACACATAGCATTTGCATCCCAGATCATACTGATTGCTGCCATGTATAGCAAGAGTGATGGCAGAAAAAGTAGAAAGAGGTGGGCATTTTATGTGCGTATGTATGTGTGAATGTGCGAGTTCTTCAATTATTCTTCTATTGAAAATAAGATTAATTATCATAAAACTTCGTCTTTGCTGCCTTATGAACTTTTTACTTTTATGCAGCAATCTTGGAACGAATATCCTTAATAGACTAATGCTTTGTTGTCTACGTATTTGACGTGATGAAGACAAAACAGGAGACGCAATGGAAGATGATATTTCTTTCGTAGGGCATATATACATACATACATGTGTGTGTGTGTGTGTGTGTGTGTGTGTGTGTGTGTGTGTGTGTGTGTGTGTGTGTGTGTGTGTGTGTGTGTGTAAAAATATAAATGGGACTTAATATCTACAACAGATGTTTCGGTAGAAATACATACATACATTCAGTTAGCAGTGAAGTTACTGGTATTATTTACCGTATTTTTTAGACGTGCAATTTACATAAGGACACCACATTTTAGGAACTGCGTGTCCCCTCAATTGCTCAGTCTGATAGCAATATTTTTGCACTTTGACGCTGTATGCAACTAGCTTTTTTAGTTTGCCCTTGTTCAACAAATGGTTAAATTCATGGCATTTCTTCGCAAGTTTGCGAGTCTTTAATCTCAACGTCACGAAAGCAGTTTGATAAACCAGGCTATCACGAAGGTACTGTGACAACACATACATGTTATAATCTATAATAGACCTTTA
>NC_142930.1:11935234-11942734 GCF_046866305.1 Octopus bimaculoides | reverse complement strand
GATCAGAGATGCACATATCGTCAGCCAACAAGGGACGTGCTCAACTGGTTAAGGTCAAAGAACTGACAAGCAAATCTGTGGTATTGAGCAGAATATTTGCTGTAGCCAATCGTTTATATCAAGACAAAAGAATGTACATGATAACACTTCCAATCAATTAAGATCAGAAGCCATGAGAGCCACTGCATTTACACCCATATCTTTCGCGGCATATTGCAGCAGGTATTCATCACTATTTATCAAATACTCGACAAGAGTTCTCCTTTCACTCCTTGTTCAGTAGTCTACGCTAATTTATCCTCTGCCACCATTCTTTCTTTTTATATACTGTCTGTTTACGTCTGCTTTAGGGTGTAGTGCCCCATGCAGCATCATCAATTTTCTCGTCCTTCTAATCAGTGGTGATATTTCCTCCTTAGTCCATTTGAGGATAGACGCACTATATCTGACCACTGCAACTGCCCAGATATTCATTGTAGTAATCAATTTTTTGGTATTCAGGTTGGATTTGAACACCATCTTCACTCTTTTATGATACGCCTCGGTGACCTTGACTTTCATTTCTCTGTGTAGAATGTCATCCAGCTCTAAAATCCCTAAATATCTATACCCAATACCGTCGGGTTCACCCATGGTCTCTCCTGATGGTAACCGTAATCCTCTACAAGATGATTTCTTCCCTCTTTTCCATATTAAGCATTGAGCATTCGGTAATCCAAAATTCCATACCGATGTCCCTACCACACTTCTGGACTGCTTTGGTTAAGAAATCTGTTTTTCAGATTTCCCAAACAATTTCAGGTCATCCATAAACAGAAGATGGTTCAACGATGAGCCTTTCTTCCCACATCGGTAACCCATCTTAACTTCCTTAAAATGTCATTGCTATGAGTATTAGGGCAATTACAAATAGTACCGGAGAAAACGAGTTATCTTGGTTACTACCCTTTTAATATTTTTATTATTATTATTGTTTTTATTATTATTATTATTATTATTATTATTATTATTATTATTATTATTATTATTATTATTTTTATCATCATCATCATCAGTAGTAGTAGTAGTAGTAGTAGTAGTAGTAGTAGTAGTAGTAGTAGTAGTAGTAGTATAAATAAGAAATCATTAACAAAATTGAGATAAGAAAGTAGCAAGAAATCATTATTTATTGCTGGTTTATTATATTTGCGTACTTTACCCACCCACTCTCATTTGTCGTAGTATCTTGGGAATTTAGTTCAATTCTGTGTGATGACACCGACTAATTCACTTCTCAGAAAACATTATTGATGAGACACCGACACCAATTCAATCAGCAGGGTGTACAACACACACACACACACTCAAACACAGTACACACTCAAACACAATACACACTGAAACCCACAGAAACACACGCACGCACAAATATTGAAAGAGTCGAGTACATCCGTTTGGTGTGTATGTGTGTGCGTGAGATAGACAGTCGAGTAGTTACTTTCCTTTTATTTTAGAGGAAAATCACAAAACGTTTGGCTAATCATCACGTAATCTTGGTCGCAGTTATCTTGAAAATAAATTGTTTTCGCATAGTGTTTGTATTCATGAAGCCTAACCTTCAGTTCGTCATAATACAGGACTCTAAAAATAGGTAACAGACTGGTACAAAACTCAATTTTGTATGGTCGACTGATACCCTTCAAGGTAGTACTCCAGCATGACCGCATCTCAACTTCTAAACAAAAACGAATAATACACAAGCACTACGTACACACACACATATCCAAATGCATATTAGATATATAGATACATAGACACATACGCATACATTACACACATTTACATATATACACACACACACATATATGTATGTATATATATATATATATATTTATATGTATGTATATATATATATATATATGTATATATATATATATATATATGTGTGTGTGTGTGTGTGTGTGTGTGTATGTATGTATGTATGTATGTATGTATACATGCATATGTCAATGTTTATGTGTTTATTGGCATTTAGAAGTCTCACAAGAGTAGAAATCAATACGAGAAACCTAATGACCCATTCGTTAAAATTCAAAGTGATTTGTCTTATAAAGAGCACTTACCATTCCTCAGCTGCTGCTAACCAATTCAAATTTATATTGTAAAAAAAATATTGACCGTTATAAAAAATTATTTATAGTATTTCTTTTTCTTTTTCTGTTGTGAATGCGTGAACTGAGGCCGTGCTGGGGATCGCCGTCAAGCGTTTTAGTTACTAACATTAATACAGCTACTCTGTCGGGTAAACCATTTTACTTGTCACTCTCAGTGAATGGTTGGGTTGAACTATGACCCTTTTTTAGAGAATGCCAGCCCTTAGCCGATAACTGCCAAAATGAATTTACATCGCCTTTACACTGGTATTACGCACTCATAGACACACACATACACTCATATATAGAATCGCACATGCACGCACTCATACACCCGTACTTGCAGACGTATACGCATGCTGACTGCAACTCTATTTTCATCAATAAAATCGCTTCGTTCCTCTCTTAAGCATGAACAACACATAAACATACATATATACAGGCATGTGTGTGTGTGTGTGTGTGTGTGCTCGCGCAATTGTATGCATGTATTTATGTATGTATGTATAGACGCAAGAGTGACTGTGTGGTAAGGAGCTTGCTTTCTAACTACATAGTTTAGGGTTCACTCTCACTGCGTGACACCTTGGACAACTGTCTTCTACTATAGCCTCGAGTAGACCAAAGCTTTCTGAATGTATTTGGTAGACAGAAACTAAAAAGAGCCACTCACAATTCATTGGTCAACACGAGGCTGTGCTAGATGTCACTTCCCCAACTTGTGCAGTGAGATCTAGGAGAAAAGCTACATAGCACGAAGGCAAACGCCGTCCCCACACTTATGTGTATCAATATACGGAAACTCTAATTTTTATTCTGACGAACGAAGTAACTGGAAAAAGTCTATCATTTAAATCAATTCAAGTTGAAATACAAGATTTATTACAATGCAGAGAGAACATCAGGGATTGCTTTTATTGAAATTAAAATTTAACTACTGCAATACTAAAGTTTAAGATGTTGATATATTATAATAACAAATATTTAAACTACAGTGTGTATGGAGTATTCTTTACTCTCTCCTCGAAATTTCATTTTTGTTATTGTAGTTCTGATATAATGTAAAATAATGTAAAATATAGAAACGTGAGTTACTATATAGAATAGTGTGTGCGTGTAGCGTTACGTACGTATCGACAGAGATTATATTACATAGGAATACATATCATGCTTCAGATGGAAATCTAAACAGAGAGGAAGCTTAATACATACATAAATACAGACAGTCATAGATTTTATAATATATAAAACATGTTGTGCTGGAGGTGTAGATAATAGAAAGAGTAGTTTTACATATATATATATATATAATCGTTATTTAAACAATATGAAGGTAGGGTGGAAGTTTTGAAACGAACACGCTACTACTGGCTGTATACAGAAGGTTTTTAACTCTACCGCTGCTACTACACCAACTACTATACACATTAATTTTCTGATTGCTACTACTATCATTATTCATAATACTAATATCACTATTTTTTCACGACTTAAATAATGTTAAGTATGTCAGAAACGTTAACAATAGGGATGAAATTTTAAAAAAAATAATAAATAAAACTGAGTGAATGCACATTTTTTTTATCTCTATATTATTGCTATTCTCATGTGCGGTTGTTTTGGGGTTATTTTTTACTGTTATTGTTCTTAATGTATTTCTACTATTATTATTGAAGTGGTTACTTGTAAGCTGCCGTTGTTCCTGATATTGTTGATGCTACAGCTAATGATGGTGGTGAAGGTCGAAGTGGTTGTCATCGTCGTCATCGTGGTGGTAAAAATAAATGGCTGTTACGGTGGTGGCGGTGTTAGTGCTAGTGACTCTTTGTTATGATATTGTTTACATCTAATTTAGTATTTTTCATTATTTTTTTTCTTCCTTATTGAATATGAAACGATAAGACACAAACAAAAAGTGCCACAAAACATGTAAAATTGACAATGAAAGAAAAATGGAAATTTAAAAAGAAAAACCATTTTAACAACCGATGCATTAGATAAGATTTAAATAGTGTTAGTATCCAGGTGAAAGCTATCTTTCCAAGATATTAATTCTGTTTAATTTCTTTTTTTTAATCTGTTATTCTTTTATGAAAACACTTGAAATGTTTTAGGGAGTGAAAGAGAAGCGGATGCGAGAGGATTTGATAGAAAGAGAGATAAGTAAAGTTCAAACACATAAATAGAAGGAAATGCTTATGTATGTGTGTATATATGTATGTATATATGTATGTATGTATGTACGTACGTATGTACGTATGTATGTATGTATGTATATACGTACATATATACATAAATACATGCATAAATATGTAAGTGCCTGTATTTATGCATGTCTATGTGGAAGTAAGGAAGTTATATATATGTAGATATATGCACACATAAATTCGTATATACACGTACATATATGCCTCTATATATATATATGAATGTGTGTATCTATGTATGAATATATTTATATATATACACACATATATGTACACATGTATATATACACATATATATGCACACACACACATATATATATACATATATATATATGCATATACACATAGACATATGCATATATATATATATATATATATATATATATATATATACATATATATATATATATATACATATATATGCATACATATATATACATGCATATATATATATATACATATATATATACATATATATATCTTTATATATATGTATATATATGTATATATATACATATACATATATATATGTATATACATACATATATATATACATATATATATGTATATATATATATATATGTATATATATATATATATATATATACACGCACATATGAATGCTTTTGTATACGTATATTTGTATGCAAAGTATTTCTTTTTTTCTATATGACTTTCAAAAGAAACAAAATTAAAAAATTAACTCTAAATTTATCCGACATTTTATGTTTGGTGATTTTGATAAAACGGTGTCTTTCATACAATTTTAATCATCATATACTACGAAATCATTATATCATAGAATGTTATTAAAATGGCTAGAAATACAAAAACCGCACAAAGTATGATTGCTTTGTTTTTAATTAGTTTGTGGCGCATGATGATATTACATTTATAAATGGAACATTTTCAGGGTTAAGAAAAAACCATTTCGAGTAATATATACATATATTTTAGTGTGTATGTGCGTGTTGATACAAATGTGTTTTTCTATTCATATACGTGTGTGTGTGTGTAAGAGAGAGAGAGAGAGAGAGAGAGAGAGAGAGAGAGAGTTTGTATATATATATATATATATATATATATATATATAGGGTTGTATATGTTACCACATAAATTAATGTTCTGTTTTCTTTATAGTTGAATGTATATTAATGACTTGAGTGTATATACGTGTAAGTGTGCACGTATGTATTTTTTTTTTGTATGTATGCTTATATAATTTCTATACACATATGCATATATGGTGTATATATTTCCCCATAAATATACAAACCAACATACATACATTTGTGTGTATATATGTATATACATATTTATGTATATATGCATATATATCTAAATATATGTATATAAATCTCTATATATATATATTTAACCATATATACACATACCTAATCAAAATCATATATATATATATATATTATATTATATCATATATTATATATACATTCATATACAAGTACTAGTTTGAAAGTTAGTATTCAGAATTACATAATTCATTACATTTATGTATATATATATATATATATATATATATATATATATATATATATATATATATATATATATATATATGTATATATATATATATACATATGTGTGTGTGTGTGTGTGTGTGTCTGTGTGTCTATATATGTATATGCGTGTTTGCATATGAATGTGTTATTTAAATACTTTTGTATACGTGTGTGCATATGTGTACTTATGTATGTGGATATATACATATAGCGTTAAATACATCCTGACATGACTAATTTATGTGTGTGCATGCATGTGTTGAGATTATATATATATATATATATATATATATATATATATATATATATATATCTTTTCCTGTGTGTCTGCATATTTCTGTGTATTTGCTGATCTAGAGTTGGGTTAGGAACTAATATCAAGTAAAAGTGCCTGCAACTAAATATATTTGTTCTCTCTTTACAATTTCTACGTTAACTTTTTGCAACGATAATCTTACAAAATGCTTAGAGTTTTCGTTTCGGTTCCTGACATTCTGAGTTCAAATACTACCAAAGTCAACTTCACCTTTTATCCCACGCTACTTGATAAAATAATGTTGGTAAAATAAAGTACCAAACAAATATTAGTGTCGATAAAATTCACTCTTTCTTCCCCTCAGATTTTCTGCCTTGTTCCTATGTTGCAGATGTATTTTGTCATCTCCTGAGTCTGGTAAAGGAATATAAAATATACGTCAGCAACGGTTTTTGATCGTATTTTGTATTTTGTATCTTGCTACCACCAATAAATAAATGTCTTCTTTTTTCCTTTAATTACAAACCCGTTGCTATATCACAAAGGTCAATCAATGAAATTTTAGAATGAGTGATATTTAGCATTCATTCTCTCAACGGAAACTTATTGTTTGCATTAGAAAATAATAAAGTATCAGGGCAGATAAAAGAAAGCATTACTAGATCCCATTACTATTGATTCAGTTTAAAATTTTCCGTGAAAGCTGCTTTCCTTTTTTGTTTTCCTTCCTCCGTGATGTATATAGAAAACATTAAACACAACACCATCATTATTTTGCAGTGTTTAGTTACGAAATACATCTTTGTCTAGAATTAGATGAAACACAACTAGTGAATTTTACACAAAACCACATGCATCCGTTAGATCTTACTCTGCTTACCACTGATGTCTGCTACGAAGTTTTTAATATGATGAAAGAAGTTTTTAATACATTTAAGTTATCGGCTAGCTCAAAACAGTGTTGTTACTGCGTATGGGAAGACGCTATTTCGAAAGATTTTGATTGTCCAGGGAACACTCTACATCGGCAATTACAGGCAATGAACTTATTCCTTGGAAATATCAGAGGTTTATACGAATAATCCTTTAAGGTATAGATAGAAGGATATATTTGGGAGCTGATTTGTGTGTGTGGGAGGGGTGTAAGGTGTAGTAATAAAAGCAAGTTTGCAAGCCTTCTCAAAGGGTTTGTCACGAGTATAGTCATATTGTTCAGGGGAGTGATGATGACCAAGAAGTGAAAACATTTCTGGGAAACCATATATTCTCCACGAATATTTTTAGGACATAAACTTAGAAATAAATTGCCAAGTTATTCACCGACATATGCTTGTTCAGTAGTAGTGCAACAACCCTGGCGTGACAACTACATAATCAAAATTGTT
>NC_142930.1:11895234-11930234 GCF_046866305.1 Octopus bimaculoides | reverse complement strand
GCTAAATATTATCTTTGAATTTTTGTTGGTCCTTAGGAAGATATGCCGTTTGTTATTAATTAATTATTTCCTGCTTTATATGTCATGGCTATGGATTTTCCATTCTTAAGCTAACCTTATACTCCTATTTACATTTTCATTTCTGTTATACTAAATTAGATTTGCTGGTCCGAAACCTTTTTTTAAAAAATATTCTATTTAAATTTTCATATTTTTCGCTTCGGAAACGTATATGCATAAGTTAGTTAGTGATTGAGGAACATCCAAACTTTTTTCCCCTCCGAGCTTTATGAAAATATATTGGTTTCAAATGTTGGTACAAAGCCAGCAATTTCTAAGATTACATCCATCCCAGTGTTCAACTAGTACTTCAACCCCCAAAATGATGAATGGCAAAGTCTACCTTAGTAGAATTTGAACTCGTAACCTAAAGACGGTCGAAATGCCGCTAAGCATGTTACCTGGCGAGGTAACGATTCGACCAGCTTACTACCTTAATTTATACGAATACGTATAATGTCTCTGTAAAATATGCATGTTGAATAAAAGCATATTAGTCTCGCATTCATTTATATCATTACAATCATTAATTGTACAATTAGTGAGTCAACTCCGGCTTTTCCTTAGATTGTCATCCTTTTCGTCAGTCGAGTTTTACATGCGCCAATTTTGGTATTTCTTATACACGGTTTTTTATTAGACATATTTGTCAGTTTGGCTTGTTTTGTTCTCTTGAGCCCAATTGTTCTGGTATTGATATGTTCAGTGTACCAACGTTTATACACTCGTACTATGTGATCGCCGAATATGATCATTTGAAATATATCTATAATGTATATAAGTAGTAATGATTTTTGTCAGAGCGGCAACTAACATTTTCTAAGTTAGTTGTGCACCTTCATTATACATCACTTGTGATGAATTTTATCATCATCATCATCATCATCATCATCATCATCATCAGTATTATTATTATTATTATTATTGTTATTATTATTATTTTCTCTTTATCACAGGTGTCGTTGGAATTCCTGGAGTTGTGCATGCATAGCGGGCTTACTACAGTACCCTGCTATCTGTTCTTTTCAGCTATCTAATATTTTCCTGATTATTCTAGCCGTGCCAAGGAAATAAACCTTTTGTGACAGTTCTACTGGACACTCTATTCCAATTTCATTTATATTCCTCTTGATGCCTTCTGATATAGTTCCCATGGACCCAACAATTATTGATACTATATTTGCCTTCATTTTCCATTGCCGGGTTGTTTCATATTTAAGAGGGTTGTATTTATCTATCTATCTTTTCGCCTTCCTTCTTCACTGTTCATGGGTAAAAGGAGCATGCAACCTCAACTATATAGCACATGTGGCGCACCTCCACTAGATCCGGTCTGTTATGCTTTAGCATCTGATCTTTTTGGATTAGGAAATCCTAGAGGATTTTGCTAGTCTCCGACTCTGCCACCCTCTGCGGTTTGTGCTCATATCACGTCTTGCCTCTCTCTATCCCCCACGTTTCACACAATGTAACACTTTCGCTACCTGATAGTATCGCCACAATTTGTAGTGGTTTTGCGCATGTCTAGAGCATTCGTTCGTGACATGGTTTCAGTAGTTTCATCCACTATATTACAGATGCAGCACAGTGGAGACACTTGCCCATTCCTAAGGTTGACACTCCAGTTCGTGGCCAAAACTAGGTCTTGCTCTGCCAGTATATTGCTCTCGGTCTCTTTTTCAGGGTTCTTTTCATCAGCCAATCTCACGTTAGGAGCTTTCTTGACTTCTTGTCCGTCTGTTTTAGTTCCTCCTCAATCCACTTCAGGATTCCAGCGCCATACCGAACTACTGCGACAGCGCGCGAGTTTATTGCCGAAATTATGTTTCTGGCATTCAGCTTTTCTCACTCACCGCATGTTCTCTCTTTTTGTCTTTTCCTTCATGTCGTGGTGTTTGATTCTATCTGCCTCAAGTATTCCCACGTATTTATGGCTGGATTGAGGTTCAATCGCCTTCATCATTTCACCACTTTGCAACCATATGCCTACTGTCATGGAAAGTTTTCCTCGTTTCATCACCATCGTAGCATATTTTGAGAGTCCAAACTCCATCTTAATATCATTCGAGAAAATCTGAAGACTGGAGTAGACTGTCCAGTCCTGACTCAGTTTTTGTGAATAGCTTCGGGGCGTCCATGAATAGCAAGTGGTTCAGTTTTCCCTTACCTCTCCCCAGATCATACCCCAACTTTGTTTGTTTTCTGTAGTATTACATTCAAGGAGATCATTCCCAGCACAAATATCAATAGGGACACAAAGTCCCTCTGAAAAATTTCTCTCTTGATTTTCACCTCTCCTAATACTTGATTTCCTGTTGTCAATTCCGTTCTCCAGCATTTCATGCTATTCCATATAAGGCTTCTCATATTTTATGCTACTCCATACATTTTCATTATTCTTTTTATCTTGGAGCGTGGTGTCATATTGTATGCATTGCGATAGTCAACCCATGTCATGGTCAGGTTTGTATGTCTTCTCTTTCAGTTCCTGATAATTAGATTATCAATTAAGAGTTGATCCTTCCTTAACCCGCTCCTTTTTCGGCACCCTTTCTGTTCAATGGGTAGTAGTTCACTTTTTTCCAAGTATCTGTACAGTTCACAACCAATGCACCTGACATTAGTTTCTACATTAGCGGAAAGCATGTTGTTGGTCTAAAGTTGAATGCAACACTTCCCTATTCAGGATCCTTGACACACAACGATATCTTTTCCTCTATCATCCAGCTGGGTATTGAGCTTCCTCCAAGCACTCATCTAGCTGTTGTGCTATCCTTTCATGGAACCCTCTCAGCTTCTTCATACAATAACCTTGGATCCCATCCGGTCCTGGGCTCTTCCAATTTGGGGATTTTCTTGACTTCTTTTTTATCATTTCTGCAGCTATCTTTATATCTTCTTGGACTTCTATATTGTTTAACCTATCTTGGAATTCATGCAGCCACTCTGCTTCATCATTATGCTCTACAGGTCGGTATTCCAAGAATACCTTTGCTCTCCTCTGCATCTGGTATAATTGTTCTTTTTTTTTTTCTTCTATTGTCACATCTTTCCAGTTTTGCTTTGATTGCTACTATTCTTTGTTTCAATTCTTCCAATATCACATTACAACCTTTATCTCTTATTCTATACGTTCTTTCCAGCATAATTTTTATGCTTTCGTTCTGTTTTTCCCCTCTTCTCAATCTATCAACTTGTCCTGAATGTCTGTGGGTGTGTGCGTGCGTGTGAGTGGGTGTAAGTATGTGTATGTATGTATGTTTTAATGTATACATGCATCTCTCAGCACGTCACATGACTGCTCCGGCTCAAGTAAGTAACTAAGAAGGTTTGGAAAAAAGTGAAAGTAAATTCCAAGTAATTTGATGACATTGAGCGCGAACTTCAAAGTCACTATCAACTTCTGCAATATAATAATAAATGAATAAGGTACTTTACTGAAAAGTAACCTTCGACTGAATTTTCAATTCTCTCAGTATATATCTGTAGATAAAATAAAAATGAAATATTTATCGATAAACAGAGAGACAGATAGGCAGGCAAGCAGACAGACAGACAGACAGACAGACAGAAAGATAGATAGTTAGATAGATATCTTTTTATTATAGCCACACAGGGCTAAATACAGAAAATGGACAAATTACAAAGTAGAGCTTTGGGGGGGGGGGATAATTTGGATCAAAAGGGATCGCGGGAAAAAAAAAAAAAAAAAAAAAAACGTGGGAGGGGGCAATCAATAGGGATCGTGTATCACAGTCGATGTAAAAAACGGGGAACAGATTAGGTTTATCCGTGGAGAGAAAAGCCTACGGAAAAGACGACGGTCACCTCAGGCTTTTTTTTTTAAAGGTACATGAAAGTAAGTACCTTCTCTCTTTTTGTCTCTTTTTGTTACAAGTCTATGCTTAAAATGGTGTCGTCTTTCATTCTTACCATTCTTGCCACATTTACCCATTTTTTATTGAAACTTTCATTCGACAACACTTTCCTCTCTATCCTCATCCTCCTTTTCAAGTGGTACTTGAAAAAGTTGACGAGGGACTGACCAGAGAGGAAAGTGTTTGTTTGTAGACCTTTCAAACGCGTCCACCACACGCATTCTTTTGCCATAGCTATCAGTGTTACAAAAACCGTTTTTCCTTCCCGTTTAAAGGAAGGTGGCGGAACAATATTCACGATAGACTCGGCTGATAAGTGGGCTCGTCCCACACGCGACAACAGCCGTTCGACGAAGGTCCACAGCTCTGAAATATCTGGACACTGCACGAGTGCGTGCAGAACGGTTTCGTCGCTCTGACCGCATCTCGGGCAGGTCGGTCCGGTGGTTTTCGAACCGTGTCTGTAGATCTTCTCTCGAACTGGTAGTGCGTCTCGATAGCATTGCCAAGCCAGGGATCTCTGGAAATTATCCATTGGCCCCGGCCCGAACGTCGTCTTGAAAAGGCGGGTTAAGAATTTCTCGTCGACACCCAGGTTTGCCCCGAGAGTGTCGTCAGACCTCCCCTCCACTAGTCCTCTATAGAACGCATTGGTCGTTTGGAAGTTGCACAAGTTTGATCCCGGACGGCAGAGCTGTTGTAGAGCTTGGCGACACTCGCGGTGCCATTCGCCCAGTTTCGGTCTCTTCCTGATCCATGTTTGCAGTTCGGTGAGTGAGACGAGCTGCGGGAAGGCGTGCCTCACAAACGGCGCCCACACCTGTTCACCGTCGTCAATGAAGTTCCAGAGATGCCGCAGTCTCAGCGCATGTCTGCGCATCATTAACCACGGCATCCCCAGTCCTCCACGTAACGGCTGTTGACAGCAAATGGATCGCCTCACCATCGGAACGCCACCCTTCCACAGAAAGCGGAAAAGTATGCGTTCTAGTTTCGTGATGGTGGCATCGGGACAAGGCACGACGGTCAGGCGGTAATCGATGACTGATGCGATATACACATTAGCCACCTCCGCCCGGCCTTTTAGAGATAACTTTCTCTCAGCCCATGTTTGGCTGAGTTTGATCACTCTACTGGTGATCTCGTCCCAGTTCTTATCCATTTGGAGGTCCGGACTGAACCAGACCCCGAGCAGTTTAACCGGTCCGTCCGTCCAGCGTCCCACTACGGAGTCACTGTTGGACGGTATGGGCTTGCTTCTCCAGGTGCCGAGTAACAAACCCACTGACTTTTCCGGGTTAATTTTTGCTCCTGTCACCGTTTCGTATTCTTTAAGTGTCTCGCCTAGCATCTCGACGTGCTTTTCGCTCGACACTATGACGGTGACATCGTCCGCATATGCAGACACGCTCGTCCCGCAACCCAGCTCTCGTGGGATACCCCTCAGTGTCGCCAGCTTCCGCAGTAGTGGTTCGATCGTCAATACATACAGAAGCGCCGACAAGGGACATCCCTGACGGACCGAACGCGTGATGTCGAACGGTTTTGACAGGTGACCGTTTACCCGTATTACCGATCGGATGCCGCTATACAAGGCAGCGATCCAACCGCGGAAGACGGGACCAAAGCCAGCTGCCCTGAGGACGGCCGCTAGGTATCGATGGTCGACCCTATCGAAGGCTTTAGATTGATCTAAATTGATCAGCGCCCCACCCATGCCAGGATCCTTAACTACCCTGTCCATGATGTAGCGCATGAGGTGGAGGTTGTCATGGATACTTCTGCCCGGCACGGCGCATGTTTGCGCCCTGTCGACCAGTTTATCGATGACAAGCGCCAACCTCTCGGCTATTACTTTGGCCAAAATTTTCAAGTCTGCGTTGAGCAGAGTGATGGGCCTGAAATTATCTATAAAATTCCCCTTGTTTGGGTCTTTCTTCAGCAATGTCACTGCACCTCGGCTCACGAAACCGGGAATTCTCCCGTTTTGTTGCCAGTTGCAGTAGACTGATGCCAAGAGGTCGCCAAACAAGTCTGGCATTTGACAATACAGCTCGTAGGGTAGACCATCCAATCCAGGTGACTTATCCCTCGCGCAGCCCGCCATAGCATCCGTTACTTCAGCAGCTGTGATGGGACCCTCACAACACTCTGCCTCTCCCGCCGAGAGCCGCGGCAGGCCGGTCAGGTAGGCAGTGAAGTCCATCCTGCGTTCCGACCCACCGCTCGCACCGAACAGTCGAGCAAAGTGCTGTTGAAAGGCCCCACACATCCTTTCGGGTTCGAGCAGACTACATCCCTGTTCATCGATTAGAGACCGAATGGTGGCTTTGTTACCGCGTTGCGCCTCCGCCACCCGGGCTTCTCGCGCAGCTTCGATCCCTTCGTTCCTTAAGGCACGCATTTTAGCTCTGACGACGCAACCTTCGTGTTTGGCGTTGAGGTGTTGGTCGAGGGCCATCCTCGCAGCCAAAACGTTGGTTGCGCTGCCAGTTGTAAGTGCCTCTTCTAGTTTCTTAACTAAGTCTCCCTCTACTCTATTTCGATCTATCGCTAGTTCTTTACTAAACCTAATAGATTCCGATTTGATTGCCATTTTCAGGGCAAACCACCAGCGGCTGTTAACGATGGCTCCTGTTAACGCCCTCTTAGATAGATAGATAGATAGATAGATACATACATACATACATACATACATACATACATACATACATACATAGGTAAGTAGGCAGTAAGGTAGGTAGGTAGGTAGGCTGACAGACACACACAGACAGATAGATTGACAGACAAACACACAGACAGACAGACAGACAAACAGATACAGTCATATATATATATATCTAAGCTAAGAGCATTAGATCCCTTTGTAAGAAAGCTAGCGAATGTGTACGGCAAGAAATAACAACAGGCGTCTTTCGACTGAGAACAAATCAAATTGAGCTGGCGTGTATGAAGTGAAAGCCTAAAGGCAGGAACAAAGGAGATTGACACAAGAGGTGTTGGCGGTCGGCATCCAGGCCAAGAAAGAAAGATCATGACTGGCCAGACATCTGTCAGGTGGAAGGAGGAGAGTTGGATAGGAGACAGCGGGATTGAAGGATTAGGGGGGAAAATCAGAGACAAAGAGAAAGGTACAGGAGAGATAAAAGAGTGGGAAATAGTGGGAGTTAAAGAAAGAGAGGGCCAAGAAATGTGAGAGAGAGGGGAAGCGAGAAAAATGAAGAAAAATGAGAGGGAGAATAAAAGATAGAGTAAGAGTCGTACAAAATTTAGATACATACCAACCATAAGGTGAGCAAAAGGCTGTACGTACACCGCTATATATATATATATATACATATATAAATGGAACAAAAACGCAATAGAGTGCATTAAAACGTTCGGACAGATAGACGATATAAAGGCGGACAATACACACACACACACACACACACACACACACACACACACACACACACACACACACACACACACACACACAAACACACACACACACACACACACACAAACACACACACACACACACACACACACACACACACATATATATATATATATATATATATATATATATATATATAAACAAATAGTAAATGAGTATATACATATATACCTACAGGTATGTGCGTACCGACATCCACCTGTATGTATAGGTGCATATCTGGGTAGAGGACATTGCAAACAAAACGTAGACGAGAAAACACACAAGACACATAGAGAACATTCTACTTCATCACCTACCCCCGTTTTAATACCGGCGTTTCGAAGAGCTGGGCAGGACGCATCGTTAAAACGGCTCTTCCCATGGACCGCAAATTAAATTTGTATACACAAATTAAATCTTGCCATGGAGGAATGTAGTGGCGGACAAAAAACAAGACAGGAAAACAAACAGAAAAGGCTTTACGGCCAGACGAGAAAAATTATTTGTGTATGAACGCTGTGAGGCACGAACTTGAAGGGGACGAAGTAGTTACGCGTGTTTGCTCGGCGATAGCCAAGGAAGAAAATGATTATTGACCGGAAGCATGTGACCATGCCGGTGTAAGGGGAAGAGAGAGAGTGGTAGAGGGAGAAACAAAGGGAGGAAGTAGAAGAATAGGTGAGCAACGAGAGGAAAAGAGAAAGAGAGGAAGTACGAGGGGAAAAAAAGAGATACGTAGAAGTAACAGAGGAAGAACGAGAGGGGTAAAGCGACATACGTAGTAGTAAAGAGGAAGTACGAGAGGGGGAAAATATATATATATATATATATATATATATATATATATATATATATATATATAAATGGAACAAAAATGCAATAGAGGGCATTAAAACGTTCGGACAGATAGACGATATAAAGGCGGACAATACACACACACACACACACACACACACATATATATATATATATATATATATATATATTTACACACACATGAACACGTACATAAAACAAAATGTATGTCTACATTTATATACAAAAATATACACACATGCACATATAAATACACACATACGTACGTGCTAACATACGTAAATACATACATACATACATACAGTGCATACATAACTATCTAGCAGGAATGGGGATGCGTTGAATGTATAGGAGAAAAAATAAATATGTATCAATGGTTGAATAACAGCAAAATACCAATCATAGTTCGATTACATCAAGCACCCGAATTCAAAAGAAAAGTCAATAATAATGTTGTCACCGAAAACAAAAAGGAGAAAGAATGAAAAAGCCAAATATCAAATAAAATAAGATAAACGAATAAATGAATGAATCAGTATAAAAAAGAATAACAACAACCAGTGATTGCAACTGTAAAAATCCAATACATTTCTGACGCTATAGAAACTTCGTTAGTATTTAGTGACCTGGAACGAACGGTGTTTCTAGTTCGTTGAACTTATATTCAATAACTAAAAGCTGCAGCATCTAACTACTTGTAAATGGACTGCTATCACAGCTCAAAATCCCGTTCCCTTTTCATGTAGGGTTTGAGGCCCAATAAAGAAAATAAAAGCAATAAAAAATATCAAGGTTCCGGTTAGAATGCTGACATGCCTTTGTGAAATGAAATAAAAAGGAAATGTATGGAATATTTATTAGGGTTGAACAAATTTTTTATTGGATGGGTAACATAACAAAAGGGAACAATAGCTCCACATTCTCATCGCTGAATCAAATCTCAAAATTCTACAGAAACATTTATAAAACATTAATGCAATGGAAAACACGTCTTTTTATTCATGACACACAAACGCACGCTTGTAAAACTAGAAAACTACACGTTTTATATTGATATATATGAGTTGTTTCTATTTAGGTATGGGCGGCTGTATGAGTGAGTGTATATATATTTCTGTGACGAAAGTATTTGAAGTTATATACATGTGTTCATTTGTGTATATGTATATGTATATATGCATTTATATATATATATATATATATATATATATATATATATATATATATATATATATATATATATATATATAGATATATATATATATAAATGCATATATACACACACACAGACACACACACACACACATATATATATATATATATATATATATATATATATATATATGTATATATACATGAGTGTGTGTGTGTGTATACATATATGTATATATAAATATTCTATAGATATATATATATATATACATATGTATACACTCATGTACACATACACACAAACATACACACTTACACAGGAATACATATACATACAAAACGGATAGCGTGTTTACGAACCTGCTTTTATGTGTCCAAATAAATTGCTATCGTAAGTGAAAAATGCATGCATAAAAACTTTTCTGTGTATATCTATTGCAAGTTTATTCACGTGTGTGTGTGTGTGTGTATGCGTGTGTGTGTGTGTATGCGCATGTTTATGTGACTGTCTGTGTTTGCCTATGCTTGTGCGTGTTTCTCAGCCCATTTCCTCCTATGTGTGTGTATGAATGTGTGTATTTTATTAGTGTATGTGTGTAGAAAATTACAAAAATCTTTGTAAGTTTTTTAATCTGAGACCAAAGAAATCAATAACAAATGTACTTTTGTTGAAAGTTGAGAAACGCAGTTTTTAGAACTTTGTAAGTCACGCATGCTGCAGCCACATATTCGACACAGTTGCGCCGTTCCATTCCAGCAAGTGTACAAATGATTCTCAACCCTTTGAAGCCAGGAAAATACAAAATTCTAAAGAACTAGACACACATGACAAACGAGATATATATTCTAAGTTGTAGGTACGTACGTATATAAGTATGAATGTTCGTGGATATGTGCATATGTATACTATCTTAGAAAACAATTATTTCTCTCATGTCACATATGCAGCAATCGCGTATGTATATACTCACATACGCGCGCATATAAATATTTGTATATATATATATATATATATATATATATATATATATATATATATATATATAACTATGTATGTACATATACATGTACACTTATATATACGCAGAGAGAGAGAGAGAGAGAGAGAGAGAGAGAGAGCGAAAGAGATCGGGTAAACTATTTGAATACGTATAAATTTTTTCTATAGGTTAGCCAATCTACCGCCCATAAATTTTGCAAATCGTCTTTGACAAGATACATCGGTTCGATTGATGTTCGTTTTGAATATCTTTGAGTGAATATAGAGAGGTAGAACGATCTAACGTTGAGGATGAAGGGTAAATTTCCCAACGAGAATTAGTTACGTGGCGGATGGATTTAGCAACTGCGTAAAGTATGAAGAGGAAGAGAGTTGGGTGATTGAGGCAGTCTTGAGTAAAGTGGATATGCATCTAGCTTATTTGGAGACTAGATGCATTCAGAGTATCATAAGAAAAGGAAGAAATAGAACAATATACGTTGTATGAAATAAATTTTGTCGATTGCTGATGAGTTCAGTGTACTTATGTAAATAATGCACAATATAGTTATATAATTTCGGATATACGACTAGTGCTTCAATGTGGATATTCCGCAAGTTGTGAGGGATGAGGTATTTTATGATCTCCAGTAAAGAAAAATAAATATTTAGTTTGAAATCGTCACGATGCTGTATAGAGGAAGTTACAGTAAGAAAAAATCAGTTTGTGAGTTTCAACATTTATTAAAACTACGGGCGCCAGTTCTATGTCCGTGGATAAGATAGTGAAATCCAAGAGTACTTTACAATGATATTTATTGTAAGGATTGAAAAAAAATCGATGTATCACAATGAGACCTTCATACCTGGATATTCAAACCGGCTTCAGAATGGAGACACATGCAAATACATTTAAGTATACGTGAATATTTGTTTTAGGTGGGGTGTAGTAAGTTAACTAAAACAAAAAATTTTAAAAAATGAAATATTAATACTCATATTTTGAATTCTTCATTACGATCGTTTCAATAATTTTATACTCTTAAGACAATTTAACCGCCACATCAGATAAAGTTACCGAAAAACCAAACCTGGAGTATCATACAAATATTTTAGGAAATAACAAAAAGCTAAAGATAAAAATTGAACAAAACAGAGGATAAAGCATACATCAAAATTCAAATAAACAATACAAGCGTACAAAATACAAAATTATTATGATAAAGATAGAAGAGCAATACAAGTAAAAATTCAAGAACCTCAGTCAATATATAAATAGGTCAGGTTGACATGAAAACATCTATCTAGTTTGGACTTTTTGAATTACGAATAAAGGATTGAAAATGTTAATGATTAACTTAACGATTATTTAGGTCACAAACCAGGTACTATTCAAGGAAGTATTGTGAAGGTTTAGCACACATAATAACCTTCAAATATGCAATTTTCGTATACCCCCCACCACGACACACACATAAGCATGGATACTTACATATATACTTACGTTTAATAAAAAAAGATAACTTATTTATCTAAGTTTAAATATCATCTCCTTTAAAATAGTCACCTTGCATAGCAAGTCCATGCGTTGCTTCCACTTTTCAGTGTCATTTTTCGTTGTGGATCTTGACAACGGTGTTAATACGGTGATCTTTGAGTTGCAGTTTCATGGGGGAAGAAATGGAAGTCCGCGGGTACCAAATCTGGCGAATAGGGCAGGTACGAAAGTGACCTCATATTCTTTTTGGCGAGAGATTTACAAGTGAGGAGAGTTCGGTGAAGAATCCAATTCTTCGTGATCCACAGATCCGGTCACCTCGCCGAATGTTCTCCCTCAAACACTTCAAAACATTGCAGTAAAACTCTCGATAGACACTCTGATCCGGGGGGGGGGCGAATTCTTAATGCACAATATTACATTTCCGGGGGTGACGCTCGTGGCAGGTCTTCCAGGTCACTAATCATCTTCTAGAGGCGTTCTTCTGCTTTTGAAGCGCACGTGCGACTCGAAACATTGCGTACGACCAATTACCTCATCGCTGTAATCTTGCCGAAAAATGCTCAATGTCTCTGTAGCAGACTTCCCAAGTTTAACACAAAATTTGGCTTTTTGTCCCTGTCCATGACAAAATCGCAGGCTACAGTATACACGTGATCACAAAAAACACAAATTTCACAACTTGTGAAGTAAACACAGCAATGTCATTCGGCACATTGCCTCATGAAGGTCACTGCGAGAGCAACCGTGTGCTTCCATCTGTTGGCGCGCTACAGAACTTTCTGAATACCACCTCGAGAATGTGCGCGCGTGTGTGTGTCTATTTATGTATATCTTATATTTTTGTGTATGTGTGTATATGAGTGTGTGTGTGTGTGTGATAAATACACACCACACAGATGCATAGACATAAATATTTGTTCACTCAGCTGGACATTGACCCCAATATACACATCCATAACCACAAATATAGGGCATATTAATCAACGGAAACATTTACCTGAACAATACAACTAACCACATACTTACAATTAGATACGCAAATTATGATACATTCGTATAGCCCAGTACATAAAATATATACAAACAATTAAACAACGTATATGCATATATTCACAACGGATATAGCTATAAACAAGTGATTCACACGAGGCAAACTTACTACCCAACAAGGCTATATTCATTAAATGGCAAAGAAGTAGATTCGCTAAGATCATAATGAAATGAGGCACAATACATTAAGTGGTGAATGATGTCCTCATTACCAATAAATTGTTACTGTTGTTATTGTTTGTTGTTGGCACTCCGTCGCTTACGACGTCGAGGGTTCCAGTTGATCCGATCAACGGAACAGCCTGCTCGTGAAATTAACGTGCAACTGGCTGAGCATTCCACAGACACGTGTACCCTTAACGTAGTTCTCGGGGATATTCACAGTGTGACAAGGCTGACTCTTTGAATTACAGGCACAACAGAAACAGGAAGTAAGAGTGAGAGAAAATTGTGGTGCAAGAGTACAGCAGGGTTCGCCACCATCGCCTGCCGGAGCCTCGTGGAGCTTTAGGTGTTTTCGCTCAATAAACACTCACAACGCCCGGTCTGGGAATCGAAACCGCGATCCTATGACCGCGAGTCCGCTGCCCAAACGACTGGACCATTGCGCCTCCACTCCAATAAATAAGAAAGCAAGAATAGTAGTGAGATGGAAATTAAAACTCAGATAAAATATATTATTCTTAGTAGTGATAGATAATTGTTCCACCATTAGTTCATAAGGACTGCTAGAATTGAAAAGAATTAAAGGAGTCTTTTCAGAGTAGAAGGTATATATACTCATCTAACGAATGTCCAGAAGATCAATTATAAAGAATATTTATACTTGTCTTCACGAAAAACTATGGAAATGTATATCAGTTTTTGATCTTTCTATTATATTGGATCGTTTGTATGCATTATGTAGTTCATTCATGTCAATTATTTCGTGATCTTTGCAATTAAATTGAGGAAAAGAGAAGCATAAAGTAAAAAGAAAGAAATCGGGCATTACATGTATTTTAGTATATATTTTCGTACCACATAATTGAGTATCGCTGAATTTATCCAAATAGATTTTAAAGGTTCTTTTAGAATAATGATAAATTCATACTAAATTCATAACAAATAAGTCCATAGTAAATTGCTAATAGGCTTCGTTTATTTAATAAAAAAACAATAATCTGCTGTAAACAATTCAAGTGGTTCCAGGATTACATAAACGCAAACCTCTCCAACCACGCATGGTATGGTTCGCCAGAATATACAATTCTCTAATCCGTCTTGAATCTAACTCTTTTAGCTTATTTTAGAGACGTAGAAATCTAAGTTTTGAGTTACAACAGAGCGATTGTACATCGGTACACATTTTTTATGTTTTTTGTTGATCATATTTAATACCTATAACTATTTTAAGCGTTTGCGCTGCTTTTATAGAATGATTTACTACGTACACATTTAATATGTAATGAATAACAATCTCTATTATTACAACTAAATGTACAGCTCTATTCACTATATTAAAGACTCTGGCTATTATTGTATATTAGAATGCACCGTAGGATTCAATATTCTTTAAAAACTAAATCGCTTAATTCCTTTATAGCATTATTAAGAAATGGCTTGCACAAGTCCAAACCATTCGTGCCTGACGAGTTATGTTTATCAACAAGATTTGCTAAGTTAGGTATAAGTTATTTCATTTCGCTGCGCATAACATCCTTTCATACTACCCTTTTTACCAATTCCTTATTTTATGTTACATTGAGTATCATTCCTTTATTTAGTTTAGTTCTATAGTTCTACTACACGGGATGCTCGAGAATGACTGATCTATCGGATATCTACTGAATATTTATGTTGCAGCGTTGTTTCCATCTGATTACAGAATGATGGTTTAAACTAGATAATACCTTTCTTTTTATTTCTTCTACTACTTTTGTGTTGAGTGTCACCACAGAAATTACAACTATTCGTATTTTCCATGTTAATATTCCTTTCAAGAGTCCGCTCGTACTTTCATTCATGGTTACATTATGAGAAGTTTTAGCTTTATTTTTCTTATTTTTAACACGTCTACCTATTCGTCTACAATCAAAGTTTATATTCTCCCTTTATATGGAGGATTACCAAACTAAGTCCGTAGAAAATACTTCTATGTTTACCATGCGATAGTTTTCATATTAGCCAACTCGTATTTATTACCAATACCAGCAGGCTTTCTTCAATAAATTGAGGCAAAACTATTTCGAGATGCATACATATTTAAAAAACGAACTTATGTGTTTTTATATTCATTAGAACTTGTATTGCCTTTTTATTAAGCTTAATCCCTGTCCTTTACATACGTTTATTTTTCTTATATTGCCTTGTTTTAAATGCAAGAGCCTCTTTTACTCTTTTACTTGTTTCAGTCATTTGACTGCGGCCATGCTGGAGAACCGCCTTTAGTCCAGCAAATCGATCCCAGGACTTATTCTTTGTAAGCCTAGTACTTATTCTATCGACGTATTTTGCCGAACCGCTAAGTTATGGCGACGTAAACACACCAGTATCGGTTGCCAAGCGATGCTGTGTGGGGGGGAACAAACACAGACATACAAACACATATATATATATATATATATATATATATATAAACACACACACACACACACACACACACACACACACACATATATATATATATATATATATATATATATATATATATATATATATATATATATACACGACGGGCTTTTTTCAGTTTCCATCTACCAAATCCACTCACAAGGCTTTGGTCGGCCCGAGGCTATCTTAGAAGACACTTGCCCAAAGTGCCACGCAGTGGGACTGAACCCGGAACCATATGGTTGGTAGGCAAGCTACTTACCACACAGCCACTCCTGCGCCTATCTTTATTTAACTATATTAACTAATATAACTATATTAACTAATTTAACTACATTAACTGATATAGTTAATTTTCTCTTTATAACCATTCTTTATTAAAGCGTCATAATAATATTCTGCCTTACCTTTAAAATTTTGCTCATTGGCCGAGAGAATCGATTTCCTAATAGATTCATTTTTCACTAGGCTATAAATAACGGAACTTAGGTAATGAGACAGTTTATGCACGTAGTGGAGATTCTCATTTGGTTCGTAGAAATTAATATAGTTCTATATTAAAAGTGAGCATTTTGTAAAGGAAGGTAACTATTTTAGCATTTGTTTCAAAGGCAATTGTCAGTAAAAATTTGTTAAAGTATATATAGGCGTTTCTTAAGCCTTTCTGAAGCAGAGTAAGATGGTCTTACACTCTACTTCCTAATTTGGGAAAATATTTAATTATGTCATACAAAAAGTACAGACCGACAAATAATTTGAAACCGAGTAGTGGCATTTCAGTCTTAAACAGAACAACAGAAGATTTATTGTTTATACTTATGGATATTTGTTTTCTTATTTCACCTCATTTTATTTCACCTGATGCATAAAAGACATCATGGAGTCAATACTTTTCCGTCAGTGTAACACCAGTTATCTCAGATAAGAAATCATTTGTCTCTAACCACGATATCGTTCTAATTGCGGACATCAGAAGAAAAAAACAAAATGAAACCAAAACGGACACAAATATTCCAATACTGCATTTCACAATATTAATCTGTTCAAAGATGGCTAGAGATGAAATAGGCCGGAAATATCATTTACCGACTGGTCCTTCCTTCATGGTTACGAAGCAAATCTTTAATTGCCTCTCTATATATCTATTTATCTATGTATCTATCAATCAACCAATCAATCTATCTATCCATCCGCCCGCTCGTCTGTCCCTCTATCTTTTTTTTATGTTGGACCACAGAATTCAACACGGTTTTTTCATTCCCTCTCTATTTATTTTCTCTTATTCCTTTCGGTCGAATAGCATCGGCTGAAAAGGTAAAAGACTTTTCTATATTTCCCGAGCGTCAAACTAATATACTTGCTTCTTGTTCTTACACCTGTCTTCGTCATTGTTTTCCTGTAAATTTGAACTGCATTATATATATATATATATATATATATATATATATATATATATATATATATATATATATATATATATATATATATATATATATGTATGCATGTATGTATGTATGTATGTATACATATATATATATAATGCAGTTTTTTAATTGCATGAAGTAAAAGTCGGAGGGGGACGGGATGAACTACCTGCATTACTTTGCGCTTATTCTTAATGCAAGTTTTGAGGAGTGCAGTTCGATTTTAACAGTTATTTTTATAATGCTATAGTGGAAGTGACAAAGGAGCATATTCGGCATATTTTGTTTTATGAGTTCAATATAGGCAAGAACGCAACGGAAAGTACGAGGAATATTAATGCAGTACATGGGGGTTAGACAATAAGCATAAGCCAGTATCAACGGTGGTTCAAGGAACCCCGAACCGAAAAGTACAGCCTAGAAGACAAGTCGCCTCCTGGAAGATCTGTAGAGCTCGACGAGGACGTTCTGCAAACCCTGGTAGAACAAAATACCATCGTAACTGTTGAGGATCTAGCAGAGAGACTTGGATTTATTCATTCAACCAGTCATTCAGGTCAGTGCTGGAAGGAAAACGACCATCTTTGTTTTCAAAGAGAAAGGTGTTCTTCCATCATGATAATGCTCTGCCACATACAGCGAGGATGACATTCCAAAGACTGGAGCAGTTTGAATGGCTTCTTTTGCAATTAAGAGAGCTTACCCCTATATAAAAGTACGTCATTCCCGAAGAAATGATTCTTTTATCTATAGATCTGTTTTTTCTTCAAACATCTTGTGTCTAATGGGTATGTTGCCTCCATGGCACAGTTGCAGAGACCTAATTATTTGCTTCTATTATTTATCGTGTTGTGACTTCCATTACAAGCCTCCGCTGTCATCCTTTCTATCGGTCTAGTATTATTTCTAAGCTCCCTATGCTTAGCTGTTTGTGTACTAGTATTTCTAATGGTTTGTATTCCCTGTCCTTTGGAGGTTTTGTTATGTGTTTGGGTTGTTTGCTCTTGACTGCTGGTTCTTAAATTATTACGCCCCACCACATTCTAGTGTGTGTTATTTTCGTTTTAGTGTCCTGGTCCCTTCTGTTGTTAGCTATTTCTACTCTTTTACCCGGATTCGGATTATCAATATTTCCATTGATAAGTTCATTATTTTTGCTTGGTGCACTATTTTCACCGGTCCTACGGAAGTGGGATACTGAGAATTTACTGAATGACTGACAACTAATAGTAACCATAGACGTTAAATACTGATCGATGCAGTTGACCGCAACATGGAACACATCTGAAAGCCACCACAGCATCAACCCGGATGATATATATCCCATCAAACTCATATATACAATGTTTATCGCACATTACTTTCATCTCTTACAGGAGATTTTCTGACTAGTTATTTATGTGTATGCGTATGTGTGTGAGAGAGAGAGAGTGTGTGTGTGTGTGTGTGTGTGTGTGTGTGTGTGTGTGTGTGTGTGTGTGTGTGTGTGTGTGTGTGTGTGTGTGTATGTATGTATTTATGAACAAATAACATACACTAAGTAAACGCCATTAACAAAACTGGTGTAACAAATAAATATGCTATCTTTAAGGTAGCCTTTTTCATTTGAGTGTTTATGTTTGCGTGTATGCATATATATCTGCACATGTATTCATATATATGTGCGTATGTATCAAACATATACCTAATAGAATGTGAGTGCTTAAATGCATATATCGAGGCATACTCAAAGTATATTCACGAAAGGATACAATTACGGTGCATATTCTGCCAAAGCCTCTAGTTGAAACAAACATTGACAATGAAACTGACAAGTTGACAGAAACTGCAGAGAATCCTATCTGTCGAACTACACACATATAGCAAACGGCCAGTTTTGTCAAAAACTGACTTCTGGCGGAGGATTACGTTTCGTGTTTGTGTCATACTCAATCGATCATACACTTAGACAACTAGTAAGTAGTTCAATTGTGTGATCATCTGGAATACACTTCATTAAAATAAATGGAAAGTCTATTCAATTTTCCTTGACGTTACATTCATTCATACATAATATCTTTATTACAATTATATAAAGGCGTTTAATTCATTAAAATTGATACATACACGTGTTAAGATAAATGGATGGACGGGTGATTAGATAGATGGATGGAGGAAAAGATGCGTATAAATAAATTTGCGTATATATGTAAGTCTGTTGCTGTTCTGTTGTGTTTATTTTCCTCATCGCATGCATATAAATCAATATAGTGTGTCTGTTGATGTATTTTATATACTTTAATGAAACTCTGTATCAACATCCTAATTGACAGTTTTGAAAGTTGCTGATATTTAATTAATGAGTTTTAAGAAGACCTACCCCGTGAGATTTATGTAATTATAAACTTTGACATTGAGTTTAAGGAAAAATTTAGTATGATATTTACAAATGAAGCACGATTTAAGAAAAGCTAATATTGAAGGAAAGTTTGTGTAAGGAAATCTTAGTTTAATGAAATAACAATTATGAAATGTAGCAATTATTTAATTAGTTTACGGGAATATAACATTAAACATTAATGAAGTAAAGCAAAGCACTTAACTCTATATTCAGGAAATGAAATTTCAAATTCTTGCCACTAAGATTTTTAAATAGTATTGCGTTATTTTCCGTAAGATATTACTTAAGACGATACATATGAGTTTACTTTGTTATATTTTATGCTCTTTATTATAACTTCTTCAGAGGCTATTTCAAGTCTATTAATCCTCTTTAAAAGACTTTTATAGTAAAATGTGTCAAGACTAAGAAAGACAACTCTTCTTAGATGCTGTGGAGGTATTGTGACCTTTATTCCAATTCTTACTAAAATTGTCTATCTATGGTCTACATACAACTAAGAAAACTTACCTTTCACTTAAATTCCTTCATAATAAATATATTACCAATAAGCTGTATCGATGATATATAAAAAGAGAAAAAATACGTGTGTACAAACTATGGATAAAATATATAATACTTAACAATGCATAATATATAATGCTTAACATTAATTATATCATAAGTCTGTGCTTGTGAATTATGTAACTTTATGTTAAAACATTCAGTTTATGATATTGAAGATTACAGTGGGAAAGATCCTTTCTCCAGATCCCAAAATAGTAATACAAATCAGCTGAATTCGAACTTCCATTTCAATTTTACTATAAACAATGAATTATTCCTTTTATCCCCCACTTCAAAGGAGAAGGTATTTGAAGTCAATATGAGATATATAAATGTTATTCCGTATGAATAATACAAGAAAACCTACACCCGTTGAAATGTGCTGTCGTGCTAATAAGCTAATGCTCTATGGAATATCACTGGCTAGGGCAACATTGTCTTTTTTTATATTCTGCTAGTATATATTACCAGCAAATTACGATATAACGAAATACAATGAAATACAATTAGTGTGCCAAAATTAGTAAAATTCTTATTCTTACTAAATTTTACTTTCAGTTTCTCATAAAGAGTAAGAAGTAGAATTTTAGTTACATTGTAAGGGAACAATGATCAACCCATCACAACACATGCAAGATCTACTTGGTGTGTGAACTTGTCTTTTCAAGTGAAGTGTTAATATTCAAGGGGGCTCTATCATTTGATATGATGGTCTGATATGAGCATATTTAATGTCAGTTGATTCCAACTGTGATATTTCGTGCGAATTTATAATTATTCTTTTATTGTTTTACTTCTTTCAGTCATTTGACTGCGGCCATACTGGGGTACCGCCTTTAATCGAGCAATTCGTCTTATTCTTTGTAAGCCTAGTACTTATTCTATCGCTATCGTTCTTTTGCCGAACCGCCAAGTTACGGGGACGTAAACGCACCAGCATCAGTTGTCAAACGATGTTGGTGAGGACAAACACAGCTACACAAACATATACACACACACACATACATACATGCATACACACATACATACATACATACATACATACATACATACATACATACATACATGCATATATACGATGAGCTTCTTTCAGATTCCGTCTACCAAATCCACTCACAAGGCTTGGTCGGCCTGAGGTTATTGTAGAAGACGATGGCTCAAGGTGCCACGCAGTGGGACGCAACTCGAAACCATGTCGTTAGGAAGCAAGCTACTTACCACACAGCCACTCTTGTGCCTATAGTTATGTTAAATCTTATACTTATGTTATGTTTGAGAAAGTCTGAAATTTTTAGTTAGGTCTTCATGATATCAGCGTTAACATATTATCGAATTATTGAAAAATGCTTTGAAACAGAAATTTATGAAACATGATAGAAGATAATGATTAATTATGTTAAGTGCAAGTTACATGTTGACTAAATCAGAGTCTTGATTGGTATCATTGAAATTCTTGCAGCGTTAGAGCTGACTAGTCCTGACAGTAACTTAGTTGTAGAGGAATCTACAGAAACAATTGATGGTTATAAGGATGCTGTTGTGGATGGTAATGATGATGATGATGATGATGACGATGATGATGATGAGGATGATGATGAGGATGATGATGATGAGGAGGATGATTCAGAGTCGTTTGTGTACTAATATTTCTCCACGGAAAGGTGGCGAGCTAGCAGAATTGTTAACGCGCCGGACAAAATGATTGCGGCATTTCGTCCGTCTTTACGCTCTAACTTCATATTCTGTCGAGGTCGACTTGGCCTTTCATCCTTCGGAATCGATAAAATAGGCACCAGTTGAGTACTGGAGTTGATGCAATCGACTTACACTCTCCCTCGAAATTGCTGGCCTTGTGACAACATTTGAAACCAAAATATCTCTCCACGAAACTATAAGCCCGTTACTCTCTATCCATTTATATTCTACTTAACCCTTGTTAATCATTGTCCAGTTGACTAAATCTGTTAATTATCTCTTCGTTTCAATTTTAAAGTGTTGAATGCTGTGACACGCCACTATCATGACCATACGTCAGTTAAATTTGATATAATGATAAGAAACTGGAATGGAAAAGAGCTATAGTCTTAAACACAATAATTGCAGTAAAGGTAATATGCTGCAAGTAGTATTTAACGTGTTATTTCACTTAGGTAATTTAATTTGTTTTCTAATACACACATGAAGTGAGTTAATAATACAATGTGATTCCAATTTCATATTTTGATATCAAACCATATTAACAACAAGGTTCAATTCTGCTACCTAGGTCTTTTTGTGCATTTAGTCAAATTCGTACCTATCATGTGCATTTAGTCAATTCGGACCTATCACGGAGTCTCTGTCAATGATCTGATTTTCTATCCTTCTTTCTCTGACTAGGGATAAACAAATAATGATCTACATGACAACGGGGACAACTTCAATGCATCACTCAATCTGCTCGTAATACTAACCAAATCTCTTTAAGATCACAACCGGTCTGCACAGAGGGAAAAAATTGGGATGTTCATGAGTAGAATTTTTTTAGTTGTAGGACTAATTGATAAGAGAAATCATGGAAGAAAACGATAACAGGAAGAAAATATTATAAACATGTCAGTATTTTATTCAATAAACCCATCTTATTCCATCTGACACGCACAGTGTTCATACAAATATTATTGTGAGTAATGTCGAGAGACACTGATAATCAAAATATTAGCTAATTTAGCCAGAATCATTCAATCCACAGACACTCTTGTTTATGTAGATTACTTTTGAAAGACATCCTCAATTTCAACGCAATATGATGGAGCGTATATCAGATTTTGCAGCATTATTTTGTCTTTCCAATATATAACGCTGAAATTTCTATCTCAGGATAAGAAGAGCCATCTTACTGCTATTGTTTTCTGTTGTAACATTGAAGTCAAGGAGATTACGCTAACTTATCAGTTAGTCAGTAGTAAGTTGTATCAAATTTACAATTATATTGCTGCGTAATTCACAATAAAGTGTGTTTGGTGAAAACACTGTGCAGTACTGATAACAAGACGCATAGAGTTAATTCTTTGGCTTCTAAGCCGGAGTTTAAATGACACAGCTAACTGTACCTCTCATCTATTAAATCGAAACGTATTAATCCTTTAAGATCCAGCTATTATAAATTAATCATTACATTTAACTGATTTATTTGTTAGGGAAAGAGTGTGCAACAACTGAAAAGTTGCCAATTAGTTAATGAGCTGTTCTAATACGGTGGACAGAGTGAAACATAGATTGATACTATTACACACAGGAGTTCAATGATTGTATAATTACAATGTGCACACACGCCTGAAGATATATATATAAAAATGCACACACATACACATTTATATATATATATATATATATATACATAGATATTAACACACACATACACACACGCACTTATACGTGTGTGCGTGCGTGTGCTTGTGTGTGTCTGTGTCTGTGTGTGTGCAAATAACCGCGCTGAAAATCGACGAAACCACCTACCATAAAAACTGATAGCAACATAGTTTTTCAATTCTTACCTTTTCTAAAATATTCAGGTTTAAAAATTGCTGAATAGGAATCAAATTCCATCAACAATTTCCCGCCTCTGTTAGCCGTTTATTTTCATCTACAAACATCCTGTTACGAATCCTGAGACATGACAACAGCCAATTTTTTTTAACTTCTGATAACCTGCATTTAACCTGTCTAAACATCAACATAGAAAACTATTTCCACTGTTGACCGAACTCTAAACAATAAGATACTTCCCGCTTTAAACAAAAAATCTTCCAATAGTATCTTTCTGTCAACACAGACTTTACAAACCTAGTTTTTCCCTAGCCTTTCTGTTCTCTCCGTATACATCTACTTTCTATGGGTACACACACCAATCCTAATTATCAAATAACATAGCTCTACCTATCCCAGAAACTAGATAAAGCTAGAAGGAAACCGAATTCAATACAGATGAAGGCCTGCAGGCCGAAATGCTGTCATCACTGTCACAGCTCTTCTCGTATAAGGTGACTACTCCAAGCTAAACTGTAAAGTTGACCTGCTCACCTGCAAGGTGATCCCGTAAAACCACAGGACTTCTCGGCCTAGAGACGTTCCTAGTATTATCCTCTACTCCCCTACCTTCGCCCGTCTTCACCTTGAATACTGTTAGCGCTGCGATCTCCCAACATGAAACAACATATAAAAATTGAAGCACCTCCAAAATCAACCACAAAAATAAAGATGACATGACAGGTCTAGATTATTGGGATTGGCTCAAGAAGCTCAAACTTCATTCTCTCCAACGCGCTGTGAAAGCTGTAACATTTGTATGATGTGAAAACTATTCCAACAGCATTGTCCATATGATACAGGCATCACCTTTAAAAGTTATCCAAGCCTTGCTCCCCGTGTCATTCGTCCTATACTAAAATCATGCCCACGTCACATCACAACAGAAAGACAGAACCATTTCACCTCAACTGGTTCTGCTCTCTTTAACATCAAATCAAATTTATTGGCAGGAGAAGAGCACAATGTGCTTAAACCATGTAAAAAAAAAAATAAAACAGCTATTGTTATATAGTTTTATACAGTCGCCACATTTGTCTAGATCCTCTTTGAACAAGGGAGTGGGTGGCAGTTTAATGACATCTTGTGATAGCTTGTTCCACGGGGCTGCGATACGGACGGAGAATGCGGCCTTCCGCCTTTTGAGTCGAAAGTGTCGAGGATAAACTTTGCGATCATGCCCACGAAAACCCCTATCCGGCGCAGGGGTGAAAAAACTCCGCAAATGGTTGAAGATGTTGAAAGCCAGGATGGGATCTCCCCGCATCCTCCGTCGATCGAGTGAAGATGATACCAACCGTTGGAGATGTTCCTCATATGTAAGCTTAGACAAACCGCGACCATTCGGGTGGCTAAGCGCTAAACCCGTTCCAGGTGCTGAATGTCTTTCTGGAGATATAGATTTGAGGCCTGGATCTAATATTCGAAGAACTAGAGTGACGTAAAGGCTTAAAGACGTCCATTGAAAGATTGACAAAGGACCAGCGGAGAGGAAAAGATTCCTTCTGGCTTTGTTCGCCACCTGGATACACTGCCGTGTTGGTTTGAAAGTGCTATCGATCATTATGACGAGATCCTTTTCTTCAGTAACCATCTTAAGATGTTGGTGTTTGAGGCCAATAGGCAAGGGAGAGTTTGGAGGTGAACCTATTGGCAAATAGCTACCTTTTGAGGCGTTCAAGGGTTAGATACCATTCTTCCGCCCAAGGCATGGGGGGAGGAGATCACATAAGATTCAAATATTTCCTCGATGAATATCTCTAACAAATTTCAAATAAACCAACAACACTCGGATGTATTTCTGAAAACAATAAATCTTTATTTAGACAGGCTATGGTGTAAAAATGATTGTAGTATGAAACATCATTAAAAGTCATTTCCAGGTTGTGCTATGAAATTAGTCATGGTCGTGACCAATTCTGGCCGAGACACGAATGAGTGGACACACGAAAGAAAAGGAGCAATCTACGTATTTATTAAGAGTTGCATATATTATTATTCAAAGCAATTTGATTTAGCTCCAAGCAGACGTCCGAAAATGTCATCACGGTATTACCTACCGATGAGACATGACATTGCAGCTAGAGGACAAAGAAATAAGAACCTACAATATAGTGGAAGCCACTGCCACTCATAATAGAAAGGAATACTGGTGGAATGTACCAGTGGATACCTCAATAAAATGTTAACACAGCAGAACTGATATAATGATATGGGATAGAGAAGAGAAATTGTGTACAATTGTGGAAATTAGCCGCCCAGCGGATGTTAACGTGAAGCTGAAGATCAGTAAAAAAGAGAACACCGACGCTGAACTATTGAGAAATCTGCAGTTACTCTATCCAGATTACAAGTTCAGGTTTATACCTGTAATTATTGCAGCCCCGGGATATGTAACACACTGCATAAATTCCAATCTTGAGAAATTTGGCTTCTCAGAACCAGAAATGAGAAAGCTAATTCGAAGACTACAGATCCAATCCATCACTGGAGCTGTAAAGGTCTGTAAAACTTCCCAGAAGTTTATCATTTAGATATATATGAGAATGTCTAAATATGGAACTATATGCATGGGAATACATATATAAAACATACAAATCTGCACATACATACATACATACATACATACATAAAACATACAAATCTGCACATACATACATACATACATAAAACATACAAATCTGCACATACATACATACATACATACATACATACATACATACATACATACATACAAACAAAACTACCCTGTTGTTGATGTTGAAATTCCAATGAAGGAGCCTTGGATCTAGGTTAGAAACCGGTTCTTTCTCTATTGGCAAGAAATCTTGAAATAAACTGAATAATGACATACATACATACATACATACATGCATACATACATACATACATACACACACACATACATACATACGCACATACATACGTACATACATACGTATATACATACGTATATACATACGTACATACATACGTATATACATACGTACATGCATACGTACATACATACATACATACATACATACATACATGGATGGATGGATGGATGGATGGATATTTTTAGAAATCAGTAACGATTTAGTAAGGCGTATACATTTGTATTTAACAAGGGAAAAGTATTCTTCCCTGCAATGATTGTTCCGAATTTATTCTTCATGTAGGTTTTGTGCTTAGAAATGCATTTAGTCCATGAATGACATCATCAGAAAGCAGGCAAGCATTTCTACGTAGTTACGCTTCAGTCGTTTATAGCCTAATGGAAGCTGCCGTGTTATATGAACACAACAATAGATATATTTGCTGACGCATGCAAAGCTTAGTGGAGCTGGAATTAATTAATTCCAAGCTGAAATTTATGTATTATAAACAACGTTTTCAATTAAAATGAAAGATAACAACGCAGTAACACTTGTCTAGCAGTATAATGACGTCATTCAGAGATCAGCTCAGTTTTTATACACCTAATCTAGAAGGAGAATCTTTTCCGGGATTATTATCACAGCGAAGAATGTCTTCCCAGTTTGAAAGTCTACGAGCGTATTAAGTATAACTCTACAGAGATTTATATTTATATATTTTGATTGATAGACAGACAGACAGACAGACAGACGGACGGGTTGATGGATCGTTATATTTTCGGAACGAATACTAATCTTTAGAGAAGAATTGAATTTATTATGTGTGGTTGAAACTATACGCATACGATAAAGTGAAAAGAAAACCAAATGTGGACAGCGACTTTTATTGACCCTCTCAAAACCACACTGCAGCTCTTATGGCTGAAACACTTTTCACTCAAATGTTTCACCTTTTGTAGCTGTATGTTAATAGGCACGTATCTGTTTTGCTTTCCAATGAACTCCAAACATGTCTGCAAATAACTATTATGAAATATTTTCTACTCGATTTATATATATATATATTCAAATGAATCAAAGGAGTAGCGATGAACTCGTTTTCTGACATAAATCTAAAAGTTCTGAAGAACGGATTTTGAAAAAGTCTAAAGAAGAAATGATATGCCACCGATGTTCGAAAGGATAAAACTGCTTCTAAAAACAAAATATGGCATTCAAGTAACAAAACAACCCCCATACTTAGTTTTGCAGATTGTTCTATCGCTTTCAACAGCAGTAAAACTTCAAGATTCAAAGTTAATGATAATTACTGGTATTCAGTAATAAAATGCGACCGGAGCTGCTGAGGGCCCATAATGCAAGAATATAGTTTAGTTTTTACTGCATCTAGTTCTGTAATTGTCCTCTACTCCGTAAAAAGCAATCTTGTTAGTCAGTTCGATTTTAGCGAAAACAATTTTCCGTATATAATGGAATCACTTTATTCTTGTAAAATTTTCTTTTTCTCAAATTTTACTTTGGAATCAGAGGAGAGACAAAATGGTTATGCAATGTTGCTGGTAGCCATGGTGTTATGATGACAAACAGCTATTTGTAGAAGTTTTTGTGGCACCATGATCATTGGTCAATGATTCAATGAATGATTCTCTTTTAACTAATATCCTAAGCTGGGTAATATTTTGAAGAGGATCCGTCTATAATGGACTCAGTTTTCTGTGATATATCATACGGAAAGGAAATCTTTACTGTTTCCCCAACAACGTCATATATCAATAGACAACGCATCCAAAGTGTCTGGTATTGATATCCGTTAAGTAAAATGTATGTCAAGTAATTTTTTGTTTTAAATAGATTTATTAAAGAGCTCTTCACTGCGAAACAGACGAATTAGATGCTTTGAATTAATTGCTTGGAATATATTGAACTGACAAATATTTCTTTCAGTATATTTCAGATAACGTAAAGATTTCCGATGACAATATGACAAAACACTATCGAAGATCTACTAAAAATATTAGCCGAAGGAATATAGAAAATAGTCACTTAACAAAGCCACCAAAGATAGTGAAATTGAAACGATACGTTAATGAACCCTTTAATCTTAGTTAAGAAATCGTCTATATGCAATTATTTATCACAGACTACCAATCACAGTTAATGTAATACAGGCAGCAGATAATTTGACCGGGATCTTATTGAGTGAGTTAGTAGCAACTTCCAGAATAACTATTAAAACATAAATAAGGTTTCACATCGAAAAACGTTTCATCTTTAGTGTCTATTGAGATTTTCATCACGAAAAAGCCTCTAACAGGTTTCTTCTATTCATCTGTCTAACCATCATCCACTTAAGATTATTGATTGCAAAATATAAAACGTACATTTATAACAGCATCTACCTCCATGCCATCAGAAGACTTACACAGCAGTCGTTTATGTACACGCAACTGTATACATATAAATATATTATGATTTTTCTGTCTATGGATGCGTGGGTACTTGTATATTCTACTTCCTTGCAGTGTATATCCATGCATACATACATATGTGTGTGTGTGCGTTGAGTGTGTGTGTGTCTGCGCGCGTATATTTACGTATATGTATATATCTATGTATATACATATGCATGCATGTATATATATATATATATATATATATATATATATATATATATATATATATATATAAACACGAACATTTACATTCATAAAAACGTACACGCATACATGTGTATTTGTGTATTTGCTAAACATCTTTTCAGAGATGCAAAATTATGCTTAAGGTGAATACAACCTGAGATCACGACCTTCAAACCGGAATTGACATTCCTTATCAAATGTTTCATGATCTCTTTCAAAACGATATAATGGTTATTTAAATGTATTGGTTATCTCCCCGATTTCAACGTGTAACATCTATCATTTTCGTCATCCCAGTAAGAAAGATATTTCTATTTGGCAAAAACTCTACAAATACATTCTGGGGAGCAATAGCTGACTGAATGAATTATAACATCCATACGTATATACAGGCACGCACGCACGCACACACACACACACACACACACACACACACACACACATATATATATATATATATACAGATAGATATTTATATATGTGTATGTATACATATATATATATATATATATATATATATACATGTATACATATATATATGTGTATATATGAATATATATCTATATATATGTGTGTATATATATGTATATGTAAATATATATGTGTGTGTATATATGTATATAGTTATACATGTATATGTATATATGTGTGTATATACATATGTATATGGGTGTGCGTGTCTGTGTATGCTGGCACGTGTGTGCATGTGTGTGTAAGGGCGCGTCTGTGCATGTAATTACGCATAGACACATATGCACATATATATAATATAAATATACATACATACATATACATATATGAGAATTCACCGCTGCTTCTGGTACTTAAATAATCACCAGTACTATCGATTCCAGTTGCAAATTCTTTTGATATTCTAGAGTGGTGTAATCAATGAAATCTACCTACTTATATGTTTACATTTTTAGAATTATCAAGGAGACTGTTACGCGGTCAGTTTGCATACCAGTCACAACAACTGCAAATCAAAACCTACCGACTTGAATGAGAGATAGACTGTCAGGTAGTGTCGTCCGCTATGTACTTTGTCTGGATACACAATGAAACCTTTCAATAAATGTCTCATACCGAGTATTTTCTTTATTTGGGGTTACATATACATTTTAATTACAGAGGTGAAGGTGCAGTATGACTAAATGTTTAAGAGATTTTCTTTCCCAAACTTTTCCAGGCTGCCGCACCCTTGGCACCCAGGTCATATTCCTAGCGCCCCCTCACCCTCCTTACCACAAATATAGACTGCTTTCTGCAGGAAATTCAAAACAACTGTATTTCACAAATAAAACTTAAACCTAATTAACTTATTAATATTTTTTACAACTATCACCCCATTTTGGTCACCCCATTATCATCCCACTTTCCTGCAACCTACCCCCTGGATCTTTCCACCGCCCCCAAGAAGGCATTACTACCCGCTTTTGGAACCACCTCCTAGCCCATACCTTTGCATTAGTGAAATTGAGTAACATTGAGTGAAAATGAAATTGTATAGATGCTCGTTGATCTGACCGTGTATGTATTTGAGAAGTACAACTTTGTTACACATTGTGAGGAGCCACTTCCATCTGCGATTGGCATGAAGTTCACAAGTGCCAGCTTGCATCTTAATTCTGAAGTAAGTAAATCAGTTCTTCAAACATCTGAATCCTCGCCGTCCAGTGAAGAGATCAACTCAGTTAAAGAGGTAAATGTTTGGTCATTTAACACCTGGAACTATTTTTTTTTTTATATTTAGTCTAATAGTCAGTCATAAAGATGGCGAGCTGGAAGAATCGTCACCGTGCCAGAGAAAATGCTTAGCGGCATTTAGTCCGTCTTTAAATTCTGAATTAGAATTTCGCCGAAGCGGACTTCGCCTTTTATTCTGTCAGGATCAGTAAAATAATTACAGGTTGATCACTAGGGTCCGTCCAATCGACTTATCCCCTCCCCTAAAATTGCTGACTTTGTGCCGAAATTTGAAACCAATATTTACAGACATATTTTTACTTTGATAAGGGATCTGATCCGACGTCTCAGAAAATCTAATCTTTCAGATTTGTTTTACACTACATGAGCACGTTTGGCGAGATATAGGTACTATTTAATCAATTGTGATGGGTCGCAGAAATTTGAGAGATATGTCCACACTTTTGACATTTGTACTCAGAAAACAAAAGGAAGTAACAATATAGCCCGAATAATTTTCCTTGTACTTGGTGTATTTTACCAATATATAACATGCAATAATATGAAAAAACTCAAACCGCACATTTGCAGGAAACAAAATAAAAGCACAGATATCAGATCAGCTAGATTTAATATTAAGGAGAACATAATACAATAAGGACAATAAAACAAGAGAATACAGAATATAGGAAGAAATAACTGTAACAGAACCACCATGCAAGAAATTCCTTTCACGGAATCAAACTACAGGCAGGTCGAGCAACTGAATTACCTAATCTCTTCAGCTGACAAAAATTCCCTAATCTCTGCAGCTGACAAAAATTTAAAAAAATAAAATATTCGAACAATTATATTGAAAAATATCCATCTACAATTAGTGAAATGAAAAAAAAAGTTTCCAATACGAAAGAAAAAAATAGAGAAAGTATACTAACAAAAGTAGACACTCTGGTAAGAAGCGTTTTAGGAATAAATATCAAGAAAAGCATTCAGGTTAGGATACACAGGAAAATGTTTCTCTGTGGCAAGACACGAGAAGCCACACCGATATGAACAGAAGTTCTGGCAGAGAGAATGTAGAACAAAAGAGAGAATAATACTGAAAGAAAATAAACCAGAAAGTGAAGCGTCTTTAAAAAGAAATACATTAACGCCGCAAGCATGACATAGCATTGTTGAAAATAAATTGAACGGCAACCGACTGAAGAGAACCAGGGTGCGAAAATATTCCTAATTTCTGTCTGATGCATTTTGAGCGTTACTCACTAATCAGTAGAAACTGCATTCAATAGGCTGGTGGTAAGCAAACCGAAATCATCACATGAATGGCTGCTGTAGAGGAATCAATTTCAATTTCCCTTTCTTCAAGAAACAACCGGAAAATCCCAAATATGTATTCACAAAACTTACTTGCAAATAATTTACGAAGCTCTTGCATTAATAATCTATTACAGAGTAGTTGTTTAACTACAGAGCATTAATATCTTACGAAAGGACCAGAAAGGATGTCGGAGAGGGGTGTAAATTTGTTTGAAATAGTTTCTGGTAAACAAAGATTTTAAAGAAGACAGCAAAGAAAAGAAACTAAACATTGGGATGGAATAGGTTGATTATCGAAAAACATGTGATAGTATACCATGCTATGATTCTTAAGACACTCCTTATAAATACTAACAAACATAGCTGTTGCAATAGACATTGCAATGCGATTGAATGATAGATGATAGCCTCGGGTTCAATCTCATTACGCGTCACATAGAACAAATATCTCATACTATAGCCTCATATAGACCATTGCCGTGTATGAAAGTCTATCGAAAGGAAGGTTCCTAATCTGAGATAGGGGATTTGAGGTTTTACACGGTTTATCTTCACCGCCCTGACACTGTACTACATTTTAATGGAGGTTAAATACTTATTATAGACACATTAGGAAGACGCAAGTGCAGAACCATGGGTTCTGATATATTAAGAATAGTAAATGATACCTTTGCTGTTGTGCGAAAAGCTTTCTAAGCTGGAATATTTGTTACTCTAACATAAGAGGAAACAGCTATTAGTGGCATACAATAGAGCTCGGTATACGTAAATGATGAAACGCAATGATGCAGAAGTGCAAGCGGCCTATGGTCTGATGATATAATTCGTGTTCTAGTATTATGTTTACAGCTACATTGTCTATAAGAAGAATATCTTCTCTCGGGACAACTTGTATAGCGTATTATCTTACTGTGTATGCGAACAAGGTGAATAAGACTGTACAAACTTTTCTTTTTCTAAGCCTGGTCTGTTTTTGTCGACCCGCTATAAAAGGAGGTCACAAATAAACCGACAACAGTAGTCAAGCGAAAAAGGCAAAGACACACATACAAACGCCAATCCCCGGCATATATATGCACGAGGGGATTCTTTCAGTTTCCGGCAGTAAAATCTTCTCGAGAGGCTTTGGTCAGCCCGGGGTTATAACAGGAGACCTTTGCTCAAGGTGTCACGCAGTGGTACTGAAATCGGAATTATGCCGATGGCAAATAGACTTCTTACAACACAGCCACGACGCACCTATATACGTATGTGTTTGTCTATGTATCTCTATATATGCGTGTGCTAGCGTAGGTGTGCATTGGATCTGCAAGTGTGTGCGTATTTGTGACAGAGAGAGACAGAGAGTGTGTGTGTGTGTGTGTGTGTGTGTGTGTGTGTGTGTGTGTGTGTGTGTGTGTGTGTGTGTGTGTGTGTGTGTGTGTGTGTGTGTGTGTGTGTGTGTTAATCTATACAGTTATGACAGAATAACTTATAGGTTTTATGTTTTCATGACAAGTAACCGTTTTTCGTATTAATAAATATATAATACTCATTTCGTAAATTGTCTATAGAATAACTATTAATGAATGACTGAAATTTCGGCTGTCATTGTAAACAATTATTTGAACTCTATCCTCTTGCTAACAGAGACATTCTAGTCCATTTTTATCATTCACCAAATAATTTTCTTTAACTCACATTGTGTTAACGACTTTACCTATACAATGCTACACATATTTAGTTTATTTATCACTAGCGCATCGCTATATATATATATATATATATATATATATATATATATATATATATATACCAAGTCTATATACTGTGATATGTCTGTGTATATATGTATGTATGTCTATTTTCTCCTACCCACCTCTCCTCTATTGCTTCGACTTCTACTTCTTCTCTTCACTCCTACTTTCTTTCTCTCTTCTCTTCCCTCCTACCCACCTCCTCCTTCTCTCTCTCCCTTCATCGTCACCTTCCCTCGTAACCCCACCCCTACACAATCCAACACAACATCACTACACATCACACCACCACGCACCCACTAGCACTGACCACTTCCCAGCACCACATGCACACACCTACACATACACACACGTCAAAGTTACCAACCCTCTTCCACACGCACATACATGCTTATACATTCGCACATGCACCTTCGTTTGGGGATCACCACGACTTTATTATCTCCCATTCTTCCTACCTCTCCTGTGTGACCCCTCTGTCCGGCATTCGCCAGGATAGATCGCTAGCCACAACACACTCTTTACTTTCTCTCCTTGTTTCTTTCTGTGCTCCTTTCTGTGGAAGAGCGTAGGGTCGAAACGTTAAAGACTTTTACATTTCCCGAACGTTAAACTAATACGTCTGTTTGTTGTCTACACCATCTGTCTTCGTTTTTTGCTTTATTGTCAATTCTTCCCTATATATATATATATATATATATATATATATATATATATATATATATATATATATATATATATATATATATATATATATATATATATATATATATATATATATACATATATATATACACATATATATACACATATATATTTATATTTATATATATATATATATATATATATATATATATATATATATATATATATGTATGTATATATATGTTTATGTATAACGATGACCACTAAAGTGGACATTTAATCTGCTAGAAATAGATCACATGTTGTGTCTACTAAGACCTAATGGTTCTCAAACGAAATTCAGCGAAATACCAAAACGTATGCGGGCAAGACAGTGAAGATTACATAAATAAAACATTATTCACGGACCGGATTCGAGATCAACACTCTTACCGAATGTCTGCTTCTCTTCAGCACGAACTGTAATAGAATCATAATTCTCAGAATCCTATACAAGTTGTTCACCCCCAGAGGCAAACGTGTATATGGTTCTGCTAATTACAACTTAATGGTAAAAATCAAAAGTCTTCGTTTTGGCGCCCTAATTCCGGGAATATGTCTGCAGAAAATAGTTACTGCGTCGCATATATCCACTTTGAGAACTTGGTTATGGTTAAACAAATTAAAACATAGGGTAAAAAATCAGATATTAATTAATATCGATTTATTACCAGGAAGCTAGCACATTTAAAGAATCAGAGAGATTCA
>NC_142930.1:11890234-11892734 GCF_046866305.1 Octopus bimaculoides | reverse complement strand
TCACCTTAGATGTATTCTTAAAATATAGATATACAGGGCAGGGAATCGTCAATTAGTAATAAACGTAATAATTAACAATTTTGCCGGGTAGCTCAGTATGAAAAAACCTTATCGGTAAAACCTTTAGAGAAAAATTTGTAGTTTTGGAATCAGTAGTTCTTTGGCTGCTATTTCTGAATTCTCAGTATGTTGGAGAAGCAGGTTACTGCTAATCCCAATATATTTATGATTACATACATATATATATATACACCAGCATGACCGCAGCCACTTGGCTGAAACACATAAATAAATTAAATAAATATATATATATATATATATATATATATATATATATATATATATATATATATATATAAGCAATGTTAATTCTCTAAATGAAGTATTAACAGTAACTGCACGATAAAGTGTAGTATATTGCCACTTAAGTGTGGCTGACCCCTAGGGGTGGATGTTACTGTTGCTTTTAGCCCCAGGAGGACATCTCCTCCAGCTGGCTTATCGACACACGACTGTGTCCTGTATATATATATATATATATATATATATATACATACATATATATATATATATATATATATATATATATATATATATATATATATATATATATATATATACATACATATATATTATACATACATATATATATGTACATACATATATATATATATATGTGTGTGTGTGTGTGTGTGTGTGTGTGTGTGTGTGTGTGTGTGTGTGTGTGTGTGTGTTATGTATAACTAATATTGCACATCAATAAATAAATTTTAAGCAGGTACTGCAACAGTTTTAGCTGATTTAAAATATTTTTATTTCTTCATTGAATATTTTCTGCTCAGATACAACAATTTCTTGTAAAATATGTTGTACTCTATTCTGGCTTCGTGTCTCTGATTTGAAATTTGGAAAACATTGGTCACGATTAACGTAAGAATATTTCTGTCATTATTTCCAAATCTTTTTCTTACATTCTTACACTTATTTGAGTCTTTGTGATTCATACTCTTTTGTTTTATGCCTGCATTCACACCTGCAAATATACTTATGGACTCGCATACGCATTCTCATTTACAAGTAGGTATATTTATGCATGTATATACATATATGTATACGTACAATTTTTATATTTGCATCTTTCTGTGAATGCATATCTGTATATATATATATATATATATATATATATATATATATATATATATATATATATATATATATATCTATATATATATATAAATATATACATATATAAATATATATCAAACAATAAGCAACACGGATTTCAAAAGTGATTGCAGTACGCACGTTTCATGCTACTTCAATTCATTTAAGTAATGTGAGCATTACCTTAAATGCAATATGAAGAGCAATCTTCAGCTGCACGAAAATGCAGAAAAAAGACATATTATAAATGTGGCAACTTGACAGGATTCTACCTCAAATAGTTCCTAATTTGTCCTTAAAGTTATGGATCAATACAGAAGAAGCACTAGACTGGTTTAAATCTATTGACAATACTAAAAACTTCTCGTTTATTCAGTTTGATATAAATAATTATTACTCTAGCATATCCCCTATTCTCCTAAATAAAGCCCTCATTTTTACTATGAATCGCTTCCTCATTACTAGGGATAAGATAGACATTAATTTATTAGCTAGAAAAACCATTATAGAATTTGATAGCAAGCTCTGGACGAGAGCCGATACCCCAGAAAATTTTGATATACCAATGGGATCGAGCGATTCGGCTGAGGTTACAAACCTAGTAGGGACTTACCTCTTATATTGCTTAAACAAAGAAATCCCTGAACTAAAAGGTGGTCTATATAGAGATGATGCTTTATTCATCATCCCTAGTAATAGCAAATCATTCATTGAGAGAATAAGAAAGAAAATCAGAAAATTTTTTTAAAGTTTTAACTTAGACATTACTTATGAATATGGTAATAAAATTGTAAATTTCTTAGATACCACTCTCAACATAGAAACTAGATTATACCACCCATAGAGAAAAGAAAATGAAACTACTAGATATGTAAGTAGATTATCCAATCATCCACCTAATGTATTAAATTCTTTAGTTAATAATATTTCTGAAAGAATTACTAAATTATCTTCCAACATTGATATATTTAATTCTAATTCTAGCTACTATAATATGGCCTTGTCTAAAGCTGGATATACTCAAAAAATTGCTTTCCTTAACCCTGGTAGAACATCTCTTCTTGATACAGATAATAATAATAATAATAATAATAATAATAATAATAATAATAATAATAATAATAATAATAATAATAATAATAATAATAATAATAATAGTGATAGTAGTGCACATGGCAACAATAACAACAATAATAATGATAATAATGATAATAATAATCATAGATGTTATAACAGACCTAATAACTTAAATAGTAACAACAATGGACCAAATAAAAAACAACCCTATTTACCTAAAAATCTAACTAATAAGAAAAGTAATAAAGTGCATTTTAAT
>NC_142930.1:11842734-11885234 GCF_046866305.1 Octopus bimaculoides | reverse complement strand
TGCAGCGTACTGAGGCTGTTTCTTTTGCGTAATGAAAGAAGGCCTTTGGGTTTGACTTAATGTTTTTTATAACCCAGGCTTCTTTGTCTGCTCTCTCCTTCACATAGGATTGTTGCAGCCTTTTTTCGATCTCCATCAGTATCGTTTTTAGGCGGGACCTTTGGCCATTCTTGGGATGCTGGTTGAGTCGATTTGCAACTTTTGTCCGTCATCTCATGAGGATCTTCCTCTCCCTTGGAATCTTCTTCTTATTTGTTTTGGCCTTGTGCTCTGGGAGATATTTCTGGCTTATGGCTTGCACAGTAGACATGAAACATTCTAGTTTCATGTCAATGTCTGGTGTGGAGAGACATTTTGGCCAATCCTCTCTGAGGATCTCTTTCTGAATCGATTTCCAGTCCGCTTTGTGGAAGTTCAGATTGGAGAGATTTTGGGTGCTTCCTTTAGGCTGTATGTCTCTGGTTTCTTTTGGCCCAAACATAGACAGCTCTATTATGTTGTGATCCGAAACTAATGTCGGCGTCACTTTCACATCATGAATGATGTCCGTATTGTTCGTGAAGCAGACTGCCTTCTTCCAACTGTTAAACATGGAGATGGATCTATGATGATCTGGGGGGAGTCTATATTTTGGAAATCCGCCGGCCCAATGGTTTCCTTTCATAGCAGAATTAATAGTCAAGACTATTTAAGCATTTTATCTGATCAGATTCATCCTATGATTGCGGAAATGTATTCAAACGCATGGCTCGGATATACTGCCACACCCGCGTACTCTCCTGATTTGGCACCAACGTATTTCCACCTCTTTGGATCTCTTTCAAATGCTATGCGCGAAGTTTCGTTCAATACTGATGCAGAATTGAGAGCTTGGTTGGATCAATTTTTCGAGTCGAAATCGTGTGATTTCTACCAACGAGGTATTGAAAATCATGTTGAACGGTGGGAAGAAGTTGTAAACAACAAGGGTGAATACATTATTGATTAATTAGTTATTTTTATTAAACCTTTAAAATAAAATCAATTTTAAAAAACGGCGGGAACTTAGTTGCCAATGTAATAAATAAAAATTGGATGAATAACATTGGTATCAGTTAGGATTAAATTGGTCAGGATAAAATTCCCGTTGTTCTAAGAAAAAAATATTTGTATTTAAAGTTTTAGATATATAAAAAGACTATATTGTACTCACTTACATGCTAGAGAAGAAATTTAAAAACTGGTGTTACAGGAAGATGGATCCAAGTGTAACACAACACGAGTGCTGTAATGTAGTCTACAATAATGTCTACTAGAAGTTGTACAATGAAAAATATAAAATTGGTGTCATTTAGGATTAAATTGGTTAGCATATAATTTCCGGTGTTCTAAGAAAAAACATATTTGGTATTTACAAATATCAGTTGTATAAAAAAAGAAACTATATTGTACTCATTTACGAAATACTAGAGAAATTAAAAACCGCTGTTACAGGATAAATTCCGTAGGTCCAAATTTGATTAATTAGTAATCTCTCTTTTTTTATATATATATATATATGGTTAATCATATCATTTTTTATTTTAAAAACTGTAAAATAGCTTGTGTTTCACTATAGTAATATGTCAACAAATTCCACTGATAAAATATATCAATGCATTCGTGTAGTTTAAATTTTAATATTTATATATTGAAATATATTAAAATATATTAAAAGTATCAACAGTCATTAATGCTGGATTATAAGATTTTATAAAAATAAAAGATAAAGTGTTCAATATACAGCATTTATGTAAAAATAGGGGCTATATGAAAAATATATATATTTGGGTTTTATTTAATGGTAATGAGATAGATATTATAGATTAGTAGTAAGGGTTAAGGTAAATTATTAAATGGTATAATTACAAGATTAAGAGATCAATAGACTAAATTTATACTTATATGTTGGTGTTAAATATGATTTATATAATTATTGTCATAGTAAATAATTATAATATTATCAATTATTTATTATTTAAAATGTGGGTTATGTGGGTGTTCATAATATTAAAAATTTAAGCGGTGGAATATACTCTTTTACTCGTTTCAGTCATTTGATTGCGGCCATGATGGAGCACCGCCTTTAGTCGAACAAATCGGCCCCAGGACTTATTCTTTGTAAGCCTAGTACTTATTCTATCGGTCTCTTTTGCCGAGCCGCTAAGTTACGGGGACGTAAACACACCAGCATCGGTTGTCAAGCGATGGTGGGAGGGGGACAAACACAGACACACAGACACACACACACACACACACACACACACACACACATATATATATATATATATATATATATATATATATACATATATACGACGGGCTTCTTTCAGTTTCCGTCTACCAAATCCACTCACCAGGCTTTGGTAGGCCCGACGCTATAGTAGAAGACACACGTGCCTAAGGTGCCGCGCAGTGGGACTGAATCTAGAATCATGTGGTTGGTAAGCAAGCTACTTACCACACAGCCACTCCTGCGCATAGAAAATATATTGCTGTTTGTACATATATATTAAGGAAGTTTCTATCAATATATTTGGTTAAACCCAGTTGGCATCTGGATTGTTTTTAACAATCCCTTACGAGGATATTGATTCCTCAAATTCTGTACACACACACACACACACACACACACACACATACACACACACACACACACATACACACACACACACATACACACACACACACACACACACACACACATATGTATGTGTATATATATATATATACATATATATATATATATATATATATATATATATACATATATATATATATATATATATATATATATATATATATATATATATATATACATATATACATATATATATATATATATATATACATATATACATATATATATATATATACATATATTCATATACGTACATACATATATATATATATATATATATATATATATATATATATATATATATATATATATATATATGTATGTATGTATATTTACATCATTGTACTGCAGATTACATATTGGGATTTTTGCACACTACCTTAAACCGATGTAAGTAGTTTTTCTGCATAAAATATGTTATTAACCAATTGACAAGTTTGAGTCCCGTGTTGAGATTTCACCAGCGAATGAAAACTTAAAGACATTGTAATGCGGATCATTCCATCCATTTTTTTCTCTTTGAGATACAGCTTATTTTGGATCACATTATGCAATCTGTCTTGTCATTTCAATATTATAGAGACTGATGTTGCTGTTGCATTTGATAGTTCGAGTGACTATGTAGGTAAATCTTATGTACCTGTGTATATATATATATATGTGTGTGTGTGTGTGTGTGTGTGTGTGTGTGTGTGTGTGTGTGTGTGCGTGTGTACATGACGGGCTTCTTTCAGTTTCTGTCTACCAAATCCACTCACTAGGCATTGGTCCTTTTCAAGGCTACAGTAGAAAATACCCAAGATGTCACATAAGGAGTTTGAACCCGAATCGTTGTGGTTGTTAAGCAAACTCTTTACCACGCAGCACACTTCTTTTTTATGAATATTCATCATGAGTAGTGAAAACGCTGTATCTATTCGTCAAGTTAGTGAAATATGACCTTATATTCAAATTCCAAAAAAAAAATGTGACCTTATATTCAAATTCCCAAAATAAAACTCCAAAGACCTGCTAAATTTAACGAATTACAAAGACTTGAGAAGGAGAACTATTGATTTTTAACATGAGCAAAACATGGATTAAAAAAAAATACAAACCATAAAACGATGGAAATGTGAGCGTATATTATATGACGAAGAGGAAATATTTACGTGTACAAAAACAAAGATAAAACTGTATGAAAAATATCAAAGTAGAAGAGCAACACAGCTATAAACTGCATCTAAAACATCCCTGTTATATCCCTCGTTATTGCACTAAATGACCATAAAATTCATGTAAATTCTAACTTATTTATTCACCAGATTTCGCATTTCAAAAGATGTAAACATCACTGCAGTGTTTATCAAAATATTCTGTAAGTCAAAAATCATGATAAATTATGATTTATTCACTTGTACATGTATTAATTTTAAAGTCTCGTTTAGCCAGGGAAACTTTCGTAAGTTGTTTAATTCATGATGTTTACAATCTACATACTTGAAGGTTTGCCTATCGTGCACACTCATAGATATCCATTCCTTTATGAAGTAGAGGGAATAATTAGATAGAAGGAACTACAAGTATACTAAAAATATGTCTATTGAAATCAAGCGTAATACTATTTTAACCAAATGTCATCGAGTTATTCGTCATATAATTTAAATAAAAGATGTTATTAGGGGCCGGTTTGATGATAGAGAAATCTCTGAAGTTGCAGATATTTTCAACATCGTAGGGATCAAGTATGATGACAATAGTGTTATGGAAGAAACAACAAAGATGATGACCTCAACCGTTCAAACAACTTGTGCAGGTTTATACTCTCTTTCAGAATGTGAATCAGAGCAACAATATTCAGTAAATTTCGTTTCGGAATAACACTTCAATAAAACATAGCGATAATTATACGAAAGACCAAAGAACGCCCCAGGAAACTAAAGAAAAAAATAATACAAACACGTCTGTGACTAAGCGTAGCCTAAAAATATCATCATCGATATAAAGATGTTATCTTCCTGCGAAGCTACGTTCAAAATACCAGTAAGTTATATGAAGCATTGTTTCGTAATTTTGCCACTATCCTATAACATCAAGTGCTGACCAATAACACACAGCAAACAGTCCTATTAAGCTGCTAGGAAGATGAATATAATATGATACAAACCTCCATACAACAACAATGTGAGCGCCTACTTCGAGACAATTATGAACGTAAGCACATTTCAGTTACCTGGAACAATGAGCATAATTGATAAACTCTACTTTGGGGATCTGCTCTAACACTAGAATGATGTACTAACAGCATTTTCGGAAACTGTCTTTGCAGAGAATTAAATTTTCTTTAGTGAAGCATTTTTGGATACAAATTCTGCTGACTTTAACAACTTCATCTGCATGCGTTTTATCGAATGCTGTAAATTTAAGAAGCTCAGTGTCAGGATTATCTTTCTGTATAAATCAGATTTGGTTAAGGTTCTGGATTTCATATATGTTCACATCTCAAATATTCCAAACCGAAAACTGGCAAGTTATGATGAAAGTATTGAGAACACCCAATGTATCCAAAATACTGTGTAGGAATCTCTCTTAGCAAAACACATAATGAAATGAAATAGTAGATCATTTTTGGAAGCAGCCACTTATCACTTATTATATCAACAATGAAATAATAATTAAATATAGTTCAACATCTGTACAGATCATTTTCTTATAGTTAAATCTAACCAACGCATGAACTGAAACAGCAGAATAATTTATTTAATTGTGAATAAACAAAGAACATTGACCTTATGATAATCGATTCGAACTATCCTAGTTCTGAAAAAGTAATTCAAATGGAAGACTTAGCATATATAATGTAACCCTTGTATATAGGATAATGACCAAATTCAGAGTAGTTTATATAGTATTCATAGATATCATTTTGATGAAATATTGGCTGATGTTGCGTAAAGCATATTGATAAAATAAAATTTATCTTCAGACAGCAAGCTACTTGCACGGTTTGTTCAAGTGAACGACTTTCTCTCGGTTGGCTTCCTTTGTTTTCTTTCGAGTATGTAATCAGGACATGCAGAAGGCCCCGAACATTTACCAGATCTATTTCAACTAATGTGCATTTCATTATTTGTTGAAGCTAATCCATCGTTCGAGAAGTAGAGAATATTCCTAGTTTCATTAGGCAGGATATAAGATTAGTTAGACACGCTTACCTTTGCAATGTATTGTAGCGGCTCCACACTCTTAATAGGATAGTAATTGGACGATTCAGCTATATGTGATTCATAGCAGGTTGACAGAATGACACAACATGAGATTAGGAAACACTTATCGACCAGAGGTTTAGGTATAAACCAACAGCAATCGACTGGAAGTGTAGTTTATAGTTTAGATGTTAATGCTTAATCCATCGGCAATTTTTAGTTAATATCCGTACTCTGGGTGGGTTTATGTTCTTATCGATAAACGCACTAAGACGATGGTAAACAAAAAGAGATATCCAGAAAAACTCGGAAACAAAAGCGCTTAACTAGTTTCCCTCGTCAGAGACACTAAATAAGCATTTCTGCGTGTTCAGCATTACTCTGTGGCTCAGTGATATTTCGGTATACTTTCACAATCTAGAACGATCTTACAGCGATCGTAACTTTCAATAAGATCTATGTTTTTAATATATCCACGACATATTTATTTGTGTCGCTACAAACGTCCTTCTATCCATTCAGGTATTTGTTGTTTTGCTGACGGTATGTATTTTTCTGCACTGACAGGGCAGGTTTGAAACGAAATAGGATTTTAAACATTACGGGCTGTCGCTATATTGTTACCTGAATGGTCAACGCTTACGGTGATACTTCTTTTGCGCTACTGTTGTGTTCACTAGTATTTAGTATTTAATAACACAACCAGTGGTACTTTTCAAGGAGACTAAACCTTGTTTGGTAAGAACACGAACATATCATTAAGCAGCTCTCCACAGGATGACAAGGCAATGTAAATCGAATTAGTTATTACTTAAGCTTTAGTGTTTTTTTTTTTTTGTTGCTCTTTTCCATTATTTCTCTTTTTCTGGCATTTCCTCTGCCATAAATGCTGCTGCTAAATGTAGTACAATGCGCACGACTGACCACGAAAACTGGTGCTTTGTTCATATTTCTGTCACTTAAGTTACAGAAAACATGATTTGTAATCTTGTTGTCTCCATGAGCATACATTTTCTCTTTCTGCTCAAGCGATTATATAGTCCACATAAAGAAGGAGGGAATGTTTGGATATGGCGCCCACCGATTTCCTTTTTCACCTCTATGATGACTAAATTATCAGGTATATTTTCCTTAGTTTTGTTTTGATAGTTCGTCGCTGTGTCCTGATGTAAAAGTACCACAAAACGTCTCAGAAAAGTTCCAGAGTAAATATATATACTAGCTTTTTACATTTACGAGGGATGATGATTAAATCAATGATCTGAACGCATATTTAGAAAAATATGAAATATTCGATTATGATTATAATAATATCGGTCACATCTCGAAATTAGAATTTGCTACGAAAGTCTCGGAGGCAGCTTTAACATCGAGATAAAACATTCTTACTGTTTCAGTGTCATCTCCAATGTGTAGTCAAGTTTAATATAAAATCATGGTTATAATTTCTATGACCAGCTGTTACTTGTTTCAATAATTTGACTGCATCCATGCTGGGGCACCGCCATGACGAGTTTTAGTCGAACAAATTGATCACAGGACTAATTTTTAAAGCCTACTACTTATTTTGTCGGTCTGTTTTGCCGAACCGATATGATGACGGGGACGCAAACACACCAACAACAGTGTCCAACCGGTGATGGAGACAACACAAGCATATGCATATACATACATATATATATATATATATATATATATAACTGTAAATTTATGAATTTTTAAACTTTTTTTAGATGTGATTTCTGGGGTAAATATTATGTTTTAAGACACAAGAGAAGGAAATGAAGCAGATTTATCCAACCATTAAGAATGTTAAAAAATTTCAACATATGCTACAGTCATTAATATTGACCTCAGACTTGATGCATCCTTACTTCATTAGCTCTGTGATTATGAAAATCCTTTGTTATCTCCCATTCTCAAAATATTCAAAATATAAAGTGCTGTAAAACAACAGAGCAAGGAATTTGGTCTTACACTCTATCCCTTCTGTTATTTTCTATAACTCTATGCAAAAAAGATATAACAAAATGTATGGAGAAACTAATACACTGTTGTTTCAGTTGTAGCGAGACTGGAGAAAGACATTAGAAATTATTACCAAAGAAGCACATTGCAAGGAAGCCAACAACTTTTTGAACGCCAAGATGTGAGCCAATGCCAGAAAGGTTTGTGGGAAGTGAAATTCCGTAACGAAAATTCCAAGCACTGGAACATTTTTAAGATCCTGGCAAAAGGCCAGATCTTTCCCAACAGAAACTGCCAAAAATATATGCTAAAGCAGAATATGTGGAAACTGAGGCAATAGTGAATCGATTGAAGTTTTCTTTTCTTTTCTTTAATTTTTTTTTTTTTTGGCTTCCCAAACTAAATTTATTAAAACGTTGGAGGGTTTAGACGATAGGAAACAAGGAATACTCAAGAGAAAAGGTTATATAAACATAATTAATGGGGCCAAAGCAAAGACGACGTGGCCATACCCCTATCCAACTAAATCAAAAAAAATATGTAAGTAGTACGAATATATTTTCAACTAAGCTCAGGAAATTTGGAGTGTTGATAATGAAACTGTTCTAATAAAGGACAATATATTTCTGATAAAAGAAAACATCCACCACCACTATTGATAGTCTTTCATATCGAAGGCTTTAGATCTGCAATGAAACCAGATATGTTACCGACTTGTATGACTAAGAGTCACCACATGCAGTGGAAAATTATAATAAACACTGCAGTGAGTCGTACATGCTCGCTCGACCTGACAACCGACGACAATCACCAAATTATTTGCTATTGCCTTCGGTAGTTGTTAAGTAGGTCCTTATTACTTTGGTTTCCCTTTTTTTGTCGGTCGGAGCAGCTCTGTTTTTTTTTTACCACAGCTGCGAATGTCACCTGTCTCTTGTCAAATGAGAAAGTTGTCTCCCAACGAGAGATGTCAATAAGAGTTAGAAGGGTAGATTATCAAAGCCAGAAAAATGGCCCTTGGTACACCTACTCAAAACCTACTGCGGTTTAGCTGCTATTATAGGAGTTTTGGACCACTCCAACTCTTTTCATTAAAGCCCCATAAACCGATGAATTGGGCAGTTAAAATCCACTGTGTGTGGAATCAGTACTCTTAACCTCGAACGTTTAGAGAAAATGCTTCTCGAAAGCTATGTACATGCTTGGATTCGAGCGCTTGGTAGTACAATGAAAGCACGCTAAAGAAATATGTCTGCCGAAAACAAGAACAACGCCAAGAGTAACAGAAACAGAATAAAAAAGATCCTTCAAGCAAAAAGAAAATGAGTGCAATCTGAGATTAAAAGCAGAATAAAATATTAACCATAGAAAATAAAGTAAACACTATCACGAATACATGAAGAATATTATCCATCATACATAACATCACGAGTAAAAGAAAACCAAGAAACGAAACTGGAGTTATACTTCTGTATCTAAATTAAAGCTAAATCTGTAACCAACAGCCCGAAAAACTAATACTACAGATGAAATAAAATATAACCAAAAGGGAGTAAATTGATTTAAAGATTTTTTTGTTTTGTTTTTTGTTTGTTTTGTTTTTTTGTTTTCTTTTTTACATTTTATGATTTATAGTTTATATATATATATTTTTTGCGAAATTATATTTTATAAGCTTGAAGTAATTTCAAAATTTCGTAACGCATTATATTCTCTTATTTTCGTTTTTGTTTCGTTTTTGATGCTTTTTAATTAAGACATTTTGGTTTGTTGTGCCACCTGTTTAGGATTTTCTTCGGCAAATGAGATTTCAGAATTGATAAAAGAATAATAAAAATACATTATTATTATTATTATTATTATTATTGGTGTTATTGATGTTGTTATCGTGGTTATATTTTAAGAGCATACATGCATGCATAAGTCTTTTCGAGAAATATATAAGTAGACAAATATAAGCAGAGACGTATAGAGTATTGAACGCACATTTTCTTCATCACACAGACAGACACGCACACACACACACACACACACATACACACGCAGTCACAGACACACACACATGCACACACACACGAGCACTCAAGCTAACACATGCCTATGCACATGAATACTAAAGCAAATACGTGTGTAGCTATATACATGATTATGTACATATATAATTATACATACTCATACATATATATACCTATACATGCATATATATAATATATATGTGCGTGTGTGGGTATGCATGCGCGTATGTTTATGTGCATATATATATATATATATACACGCATGTATATATGTGTATGTATACATTTACCCACACATGCATATATACACAAATATATATATATGTATATATAAATATATATAGATAGATAAGTAAATAGATTTATACTATATATATGTGTTCATATATACGTGTAATTTAACAAAATATGTTTGTATATATGTGCATATATGCGTGTAATTTAGCAAAATAATTAATGTTTTAATCCGTGACGTCAGCGAAGAGGAGGAGGCGGATACTAATTAATGTAGCAGTTGCAATGCGTATTATTATTACAAGTGTAGAAACATATTTTACAAAAACAGTAATACGCTGCTTCATACATACATAAATGAGACACGAAATAAGAGAAGATGGTGAGAGGGATGGTGAGAGGTAAATTAAAGAGAAAAAAAGGACACGAAAGAAAGTAAAAAAGGAAGGATAAGAAAGAATGTAGAAATACATGTAACACATAAATAAAGTGTTCCCTGAGTAACAGAATCATGTGTACTGCAAAGAAAATTTAATTTACAAATGCACACAAATTCGAAGCCATATGCGCATACGCTGAAATAGAAAGAAAAAAAGAAAGAAAGAAAGAAAGAATGAAAGAAAGAAAGAAACAAAGAAACAAAGAAATAGAAGAGAAACAAAGAACAAAAAAGAAAGATAAAAGGCAGAAAGTAAGCAAGAAGACAGACAGACAGGGAGAAAGACAGGGAGAAAGAAAGAAAGAAAGAAAGAAAGAAAGAATATTAGTATGGAAGAACGAGTGAAAGAACTAACAAGAAAAAATGCTACGAAAAATAAAACTGATAATGAATTAAATAAGGTAGCAAAAAGAGTGAAATTCTTGAGCTGAAGAAAGAAAGCAACAAAGTTTCAAAATATCATTTAAAGAAGAGAAAGAATAAAAAATAGATAAAAACGTATGTTGAATAAAATGACTGCGTGCTTACGATTATACATTAACGAGCAATCAATATTTCTTTAAACTTCAACGATTTTCAAAATCTGTCAAATGATGGAATCCGTTATTTTGGAAAAATTAACCACGCAGTGATGCGGTTGATGTGAAAAATAAATATATAAGCTGGCCAATATTTTTTGTGTTTTTTTTTTCTATTTCTTTGTCATGGGTTGTTGCGCTTTTTACCCTTTATTTACTTAATATCAAAAGACATACGATAGAATGAGTCACTGTAAATAAAGTTAATAATTAAAATTTTAAAGGCATATCGTCAACACTTTATTAACTAGATTAGTCGTGTCTTGCTAACAAGGGTTTTCAAAAATACATACATATAAGAAAATGAGAAAATAGAGATAAATTTAATTAATAATTATATTTATTAATTACAAAAGTAGACATAATCTCTGACAGATGTTTCGATTCAGTTTTTAAAAATTAATTAAAATAATTAAATAATTATAAATTTGTATCTCGTCCGAGGTAGAAAATAGGTATACCATTGTATTTTTATATTTTTATGTGTCAAGTGTATGGAGCATTTCGGATACACATACACACACATACACACACACACACACAAAAAGACACACACACACACACACAACAGACACACACACAAACAAACACACGTGCATACACGTATATAAATATATATATATATATATATATATATATATATATATATATATATATATATATATATATATATATATATATATATATATAAGTTAAACAGAGGACATATTTAAATTCATAAAGGGACTAGTTCAACCAAGAAAACACTGGTTCTCTACCAAATATATTTGGGGTAATTAAAATGTCCCTAAATCAGTAGGTATATATTATGCATGTAATCCGTATTCGCTTAATAGCAGAAAAGAAAATAGAAAGTTGAAACTTCATAAATATTTATTAATAAAATGGTACTTCATATATCTTATAGCTGTTTCAATTGTGCTTATTAAATCAATCACAAATTTATGGTTTAAATTTGCATTTATAGTGTATAAACATAATCTCATCAGGAAAAAGATATACAATAAAAGATTGCATGTTGACCTCTTGGTTCATACTGGCAGACTAAGTGTATGAAGTCATTCTGTTTTTATTTGTGTGCGTGAGGTATAACGGATTAATTTGAATATAATAAGAAATAAATTGAAATAAGTTAGAATAAAATAAAGTAATATAAAAAGTAAATACATAAAAAATAATAAATGTTATAAAATATAAAATAATTAAGATAAAAATAAATATAAAGTAAATGAATAAATAAATGTAGAACAAATAGAATTAGAAAGAATAGAATAGACTATGTATTGATCAGTGCCCATTGGCTGGAGAAATTTTAATTAGTTTACATGTGGTTAAGCGTTTCAGAAAATATCAAATCATAACGGCTTCACAATGTATGCGTGTGTGTGGAATTATATAATAATAAAAGACACACGAACGAACCTAATAAAGGTATTAAAAGAAATCGAAAAATAACCGATGAAAGTATCTGGTTTAATCCGATATTTAATTCACAAGTAAAATCCAAATTTTTTCGCAGCATTAAATAGACACTTCCCCAAATCTTCCAAACATCACAAAATCTTAAACAGACACAATGTAAAACTAGCATACGCAAAACTAAATAACACAAAACTAAATAGAATAAAATCAGAGGAGGTACATAAACTAACCACGGCTAACAGAACTGTATACAATGATAGAATGGTGGAAAAAATTGGTAGTAAAATGTCATCAATAGCAAAAACAGATCCGAACAATATCACACAATTAGAAGTACAATACATAGATAAGGAAAATGAGTGCACGATTACGAGAGGAAAAAGGAAGAGGACCACCAATAGTAAATCCACAATACAAAGGCAAAAAATAGTATCATGTGTAACTTCAGACGTAAAGACGAATGCAGATTCAGCAACAATTGCATGATATGGAATGTAGTGTACAAATGAGAGGTGAAGGCAAATACGCAGAAATGTTTACATTGTTAGTACCGCTAACACCATGAAAAATCGCGTGAGAAACCATCACTCCTCGTTTTCCAACATAAATAAAAAAACACTCTAAATCTTTGTCTAACTTCGTCTGGCGGTTTAAACAGAATGGATACACAACCCACTGGTCAATTATAAAAAAATGCTACACCTTTTAACGGGACTTCATGAGTATGCAACATATGCCCTGAAGAAATCCTGGAAATAATAGTATCCAAAGAAAACGTGATAAACAGATACTCTGAGATGGTCATATCATGCAAGCAGGGAAATAAAATATCATTCATGGGATTTGAAAAAATGATAGAAGAGTGAAGGAACCCAAACTAATAATTGAAAATACCACTGCTTAAGATGACACACACTACTACAGCAGCAGAAACAGTGAAAAGTTCACCATAAAAGGGGTGGTATCAATCAATGTAGTTAACAAATCCAACTATATAACAACTGACCACCTCTTAGGTTCAGAATTTATTGAGGAGAGCCATGTCTTGAATGAAATAGAACAAAGAAATATACTGCCATCGTTAAATCTGCTGAATGAATGACCATCCTTAAAATCTGCAGAATGAATGTTAAGTAAATCCACCACACACACCACCATCCCATTGTAAATTTGCATCTCGTGAGTACATACAGAAATACTCACATAGCTAGATTGGCCTTCATACTGGCAAGAAGGGTTAGTCATCGTTCTGTGATTCATCGAATAATACGCTATAGCCTGATGAAATTGATCAATGATAATACCCACGGATCATACGGATTATACTGTACTAATTGCAAGGATACAGACTCTGATGTTGAAATCATCTGATCAGTGGAAACGTACGTAGTGATGTATTAAATATTTATAAATTTCATCCTGATAGTATTATTATTATCATTATATTTTTGCACATTATATCGGTATAACCATGATGCAACACCGAAAATCTGACTAACTAATCAGTATCATTGAACGGTAGTCAGCATAATGAAATAGGAGAGGTATTTGCATACCTCTAACGTTACGTAACAAATTTGAAAGATAATGAAGTAAGTTGAACCAAACAGTGATCATTGCTATTTATACAACTCGATGCCACTAATAATAAGACAGTCCAGGCCCCAATCATGCGGCTACTCCGAGAGCAATTTAGAATGGTTTGTTATATTAGACCCTAGTCGAAAATTCTGTCACTGTGCATCACTTCTTGCATGTGTATTCTGGAGAAAGCTCAAATAAAAGCAAATACGTTCAGGCAGATTCTTCTTTTTAGACGACTGCCTAATTGTAAGAATTTTTGTTTACATTTTATTGGTTCATTCAGTTAAATATCACAGCTATTGATGAAACATTTAGTATGTATATAGTATATATATTTATTCTTACATTTACATCTTCCCAAAAATTCCCAGAACATTAATAATTTATAAACTTAAATGAAGTGAATTGATGGATATGATTGATTTGACAAGACATACACATATATAACATATATATAACATATATATATAATCAATCCAAACATGAACAAGCAACAACGTGAGTACGTGGAATACGTACAGTGTTATTGGACGTATATATATATATATATATATATATATATATATATATATATATATATATATATATATATATATATATATATATATATATATATATATATATATATATATATATATATATATATATATATATATATATATATATATATATATATATATATATATATATGCGCATAGCGTAGTGGTTAGGTGTTGCACTCACGATTGAGAGTGCGGTTTCGATTCCCAGACCGGGCGTTGCGTTGTATTCTTGAGCAAAGCACTTCATCTCGCGTTGCTTTGTGATCATTTCGTCATTTGACATGTGGCACACGGAGAACCTGTACAGGTAACGTTGATTTGATGGAGGGAGTGAGCTTATGTGAACATAGACAAATGATCACTACAAACAAAATCATTTCTGTGGTTATTCGGCAGTCGCTTTACGACGGGAGAGTCCATGATATATACACAACACATAAACAAACATACATATTCGTACACACATTTGTGTATATACAAAAATATACGTAAATATATGCACACACATACGAACGCGCGCACGAATGCACGAACACACACACACACACACACACACATATTATACTGTGTTTGAGGAGAGTCATTCTGTTTTAATGCCTTATTAATTAACACACTCACGGGTTCGATTTCCACTCGCTTACTTATTTATTTTTTCTAAACTTTTCATTGTTTCTTGCAACCTCTTTGACTGTCCGTTTTCGGAGCTGCGTTCGTTTTGTTTGCTTTTTTATGTGCATGATGTGTGCGTCCATGTGTATATACACTTATGTATGCATACGTATGTGTGCCTGCATATACATAGGTATGCGTGTGTGTATGTTTGAATGAATGTGTTCGGGGTATTCGTGTGTCTGTGTGTTCATGTTTGTGCTTGTCTGTGTGTGTGTGTTTGCGCGCGCGTTTGTATGCGTGTGTGTATGTGTGTGTGCGTGTATTTGTGTGTGTACCTCCGTCACCTTGTCTATGCATGTTTGAGTGTTTCTATGTGTATGGGTTTATGTGATTATGTACGTAAATCTGTTATGTATGGATGTGTCTCGGTATACATATGTATGTGTATATATATATATATATATATATATATATATATATATATATATATATATATATATATATATATATATATATATATTACTTCTAGTAAAGTAAAGAATAAGAGACATTTTACTTAAAATATTGCAGCCAAAAAATGCCAGTTCTTCTAATTTATCACTTTACGGTTCTCATCTTTTATATTTATTGTACAAAACTGCAGCTAATTTGTAAATTTGTCTAGTTAGTCACTTTTTCTGTATTTTAGGTAGTAAATTAGCCAAATTCTACTGAAATAAATATAGTATTATTTGTAAACTATAATAAAATAAGTTTTAATATTCAAATTTTAATTTTAGCTGCAATATTTTAAGTAAAATGTTTCTTATTCTTTACTTTACGAGAAGTAATAGCTTGTCCTATACTTTTACAGGTGTAATAACTTGTCTTGTACTTTTCCAGGTTTATAATCTTAAGAATATTACTTTTCATGCTCGCATTTTTCCATGTAATATATATGTATATATATATATATATATTTATATATATATATTTTTTTTTCCATATGTGTATTTTCATTCACTGTTTTTAACATTTTCATTTTAATATCAGAGAATGTGTGATAATCAGTATGTAACAATACAAAGTTCATACAAAGCTTTATACTTTAAATATATTTTATCATCAAAGAATGGATATATGCATTTTAATACTCGAACTGTTTTTTAACATTTTTTATTATTCTCAAAGACTTTTGATAATCTTTTTCTAAAAAAGTGAAACCGGTTAAGTAAATAAATATTTTTAAAAAATAAGTGCATTTTCAAACCTTCTTTCATATATATTTCCACTCGTACGGTATTCCACAACTTTACTTTATTATATATATATATATATATATATATATATATATATATATATATATATATATATATATATGCACACATCCATATATATATATATTTCTGCATACATACATACATACACACATACATACATAATACATACATACATACATACATATATAGACATATGTGTAATAGAGAGAATATAATGAAGCCGATTAAAAATATCTGGAATATAAGGAAATTTTCCATGGGAACGTTTATATACTACTTGGAGGTATTATTTTTCTTCAGCCTTAATAGTGAAATTTATAATCATCACTACATCATATCCCTTATATTTATGTATTTTGAACACTTTTATTTTTACCCTTCAACAGAATATGCTCTTCTTAAAATCTGTAATTAGACCGATATACTATATTAGAATTTTTGCCTGGTCTTTTCGTTTATGGTAAACCCTGTCAAAGAGAAAAACAGATAGAGAGCGGGGACAGAGAGAGAGAGAGGGAGGGGAGAGAGAGAGAGAGAGAGAGAGAGAGAGAGAGAGAGAGAGAGCTTAAGAGATGGTCTGTCTACTAATTGGTCATGCAATCTCAATCGATCGGTTTCTTCATCTGACTATATTACATATGTGATGCCTCGTAATATTTCTTACTTAGTATGCTGGATACTGAGTTGTGATAATTTACCTACGTTACACAAATTTCACACAGCTTTTATATTGATATGTATCGTCATGCTAATAATTTGACTTATCTGTTTTGATTTTTTTCAATATCCCTGATGTTATCAACTATCAAGATCCATATAAGTCCACAATGATTGCGTCATTATGTTATGTATTATTCCATAATGAAACAATCGAAAACATAATTTCCCTCTTTTCTGCTCAGTTCGAACTATTCTTTCATATTAGTATTATCGACAGCATACTCATTTGACTTATCCACTATGAGAGTTTTTTTTCTTTCAATTGCCTTTGATAATCTTCAGTTACCCACAGTTACACGTATTTTCTTTCCTTCCAAAAATGATTTTCACACGCACCTATAATCATGACAAACTGTAGGTTTACAATTTCTATGACGTTTAACTGAATACTTTGGGCAACTTTTTTTCCTTTCGGGAACTATGTCACACATTTAAAATGCTGATAAAACATCACAGTGGTATCCGGAGTTCGAGATTCTTTTATTAATTTAAATTATCATTTTAATGAATTTTGATCCTATGATGAAATTTTGAATTTAATTCTATTTGCATATTTATTTATCTATTTTGGTAGACATGAAAAGTAGAGTCATCATTTGAACCCCTCATCAACGATGAAGTATCAAACACAATTTATTCACAGCAAATCAAATGTTCAAGTTTATACTGTGACATTTTCTTTTATTAAAAAATCGGAAAATTGACTGACTTTGAGGATGCAATTACCCGGAAAGAAATACAGTGGATAGGACTATATATATACATACATATAGATATATATGTGTGTGATTGTTTGTACTTGTGTCTTTGTGCGCGCATTTGTGTGCGTGTACTTATGCACACACACAAACATATATATATATATATGTGAATATATGTATGTATAGTGGAGGCGCAATGGCCCAGTGGTTAGGGCAGCGCCGTTTCGATTCCCAGACCGGGCGTTGTGAGTGTTTATTGAATGAAAACACCTAAAGCTTCACAAGGCTCCGGTAGGGTATGGTGGCGAACCCTGCTGTACTCTTTCACCACAATTTTCTCTCACTCATATTTTCTGTTTCTGCTGTGCCTGTAATTCAAATGGTCAGTCTTGTCACAATGTGTCACACTGAATATCCCCGAGAACTACGTTAAGGGTACACGTGTCTGTGGAGTGCTCGGCCACTTACACGTTAATTTCACGAGCAGGCTGTTCCGTTGATCGGATAAACTGGAACCCTCGATGTCGTAAGCGACGGAGTGTAAACAACACATGTATGTATATATGTATGTATATACATATATATATATATATATATATATATATATATATATATATATATATATATATATATATATATATATGCATGTATTTATGTATCTATCTATGTACGTATGTATATATGTATGCATGTATGCATACAGGCATGTATGTATGTATGTATGTACGTATGTATGTATATATGTATATACGTATGAACAGAAGAAACAGTGTATACGAGGAACAGTTTTCTTTTTTCAGTGTTATAAAAGAAACACAACTATGGTTTAATTTGATCATTCTTATCAAAGTTTTTGCCTGTCTGCTTTGAAGACTCTTATGGTTCGTTTAGAACAATAAAATTCCCGAATCGAATTCCCGAATCAAATTTAACCTCGCTTCCAGATTATCTTAGCCCAAGGGTGTGGACTGGTCTTGTCCTCTGTGCTGCCCTTTTTATCATAGGCAATTTATGTTTATGAGGGCATTTTTCCAAAATCAGATTGCTAAGAGTTCTCCGTTATCAGATTAGTATTTTTCGCGCTTGTATGTAGTAGAATGATTTCAGTCTTGCGTTACACTAGTTTAGCTCCCATAAACAATCTTCTATATCTATTGGGAATTATTTTCAACTAATATATTCATATCTAGCTTTATTTTATCGTGTGGGTGGTTAGTGTGTGGTAATTTATCCTTGTTTTAAGTGCATGATGAGACTACGACAGAATGTTGTACTTGTCTGGTCAATGTAACAGTTGGAATCGTGAAGTTTACAGCATTAACTAAGCATCAAATTTATATATTACAACGGTAAAAGTGAATCAGTGGATTTACATGCGGGAGAGGTGTAGCTAATAAGGAGGATTGCAAGCGTACTGGCTTTTGTAAAATAATACTGGCATCAGCTTTTGGTATGCTGTGGCGCACTTTGTGTTTGGTTATATGATTTTAAATTATACGCTCACCTATTCTGTTCTTAAGTGTTTCCTATTTTCTATCGGGTTTCGGGATTTGAAACCCGAGGAAAGTGACTCCAAGAACTTAAAGACACATTACTGAATAGAAAATACCCGGCCAGTCTAATCAAAATGGAATAGAACGTGCAAAACTGATAGACATCCAAGAGTTACGGAAAGCTAGAAAACACCATGACACACTTAAAACTATTTCTTACATATCAACACACAATCCAAGAAACATGGAAGCATACAACATCATCCACCAAAACATACCCCTCCTTATGAAGGACCCGTGAATGAAAAAGGCACTGGAAACACATAGGATTATTAAAAGCAAGAGACAACCGCAATTCCTAAAAACATTACTCACCAGCGCCAAATTACCCACCAAAAATAAAACCCTACAAGTCAAAAAGTGCAACCGCCCAAACTGCAGAACTTGCATCTTTCTCTTAGAGGGCTCAACATACAAATTTAAGTCAGGTCAAACTTTTACCATAAAATATAACTTCACCTGTGCTTCGAAGAACTTAATCCGTGTTCTGAAATGTGGAGGATATGGTGGGGACTACATAGGTCAAAGTAGCTTAACTTTGAGGGATAGACTTACGGTGCACAGGCAATAAATCCAGGACCCCATCACTAGGAAAATTCCCGTAAGCAAGCACCTAGACCAATGCCCCATTGACATAAACCCTAAATACCAAACCATCCCTCTCTATCAGCGCATTAGAAACACTTCAATCCAATTCCGTTTAAATAAAGAAAACATACTAATTAAAAAATATAAACCACTGCTGAATATCCTTTAGAAGCAGTAAAAAGAAAAGGAAGAAGACTCAATCTCAGCAGAAAACTACAACCAGGAACAACATATATTTATTTATTTTTAAATACATATTTTATCTGTGAATTTGCGTGTGTAAACTGGGAATGCATACAATTAGCTTCAATGCCCGAGGTGTACGGAAAACACTCGGCGAGAAATGGAAGGAAATTTGAAGAAAGAAGAAGAAAAAACAACATAATAATAATAGTAATAAAAGACCTGATGCAGTACCAGGCAGTGGCCCTCATGGCTTCTGATCTTAACTGATGGGAAGTGTTATCATGTACGCGTTTTGTTTTGCTTTAAAAAGACGGGCTACCGCAAATATTTTGCTTGTCAGTTGCTTGAGCTTAACCATTTAAGTATGTCGGTGACTGACGACAGGTGCATGTCTGATCACGGGCAGGAGTAGTAGGTGAGAATTATAGCCATATGTAAGGAGAATTGTTTTGGAGTTTGAATAATTCACCTCTGGAACATGGCTGATTTGTTAATCATCGCTAAATACCCTTTTTTCAAGGACCTTTTGAGCAGATGGGTTACTCGACTCGAAGAAGTTTCGAAATGGGTCCCACCTGCATGGTCATGGGCTGTTTTTCTTGGTATGACGTGACCATGCCTTGCAGATATGGTTGTGACGCATGTGTCTGTGTACATTTATCATACGGATACTCATAATGGATATATTGAGCTTTGTATATTTCTACCCCAGAGCCAATCTGAAGGCATGTCGTGCTTTCTTAATCAATAATAATAATCCTTTCTACTATAGACACAAGGCCTGGAGTTTGAGGGAAGGGAGATAGTCGATCACATCGAGTCCAGTACTTGACTGGTACTTGATTTATCGACCCCGAATGGATGACAGGCAAAGTCGACCACGGCTGAATTTGAACACAGAACGTAGCGACTGGCGAAATACCGCTAAGGATTTCGTACAGCATGCTAACGATTCAGCCAGCTCGCCGCACTATCAATAATAATAATAATAATAACAATATTCGGTGAGCCACTGAAAAGCGCAACAAGTAATGGTACGATGATTTGGAACATTATGAGCGGGACTTGCCTCTCGTGTCAGTTCGCAGCGGCTTCTTTTCCGGTTTCTACACATGATAATTGAAAACCGCTCCAAAATGTAGGCATCCCACAGTTAGGTTAGGTAACTCTGCGAGTTCACTCGGTGCATTTACACCTATTTGTCCACAGTGAGAAATTATCTCCATGTCAAAATACAGTGAATGGCTTGATAGCAGGTTTCAGTATGCCTCAAGTATGTTTGAAATGGTAGCAAGTGCGTGTGTTGTGCATACGCACACACACACACACACACACACTTTCGTAAGCTTCTGCATCTTCACCTATCTTTTATTTGTTTCAGTCATTAGGCTGCGACCATGCTGGGGCACCAGATACTTTTCTACTTTGAAAATCATTATATATATATATATATATATATATATATACATTAAAACTAGCAAATAAATAAAATAAACAGAGGTGATAATGTTAGTCTGCAACTTTTAAGAAGTTTTTTTTTATTTACAAATATAGCAAAATAGTTTCAAGTAATATTTTTCTCGTGTGATGTGTCCCTATGAGGAAACATTTTTCAAAATTTTATCCGTATGTGTATATATACATATGTGTATGTGGGTGTGTATACAAACCCACAAACATACAGATATAAATTTCCAGGTACATATATGTGTGTCTGTATGCGCATGAGTAGGTGTGTCAATATAGAATATATGTGCATCCTTGTATATGATAACTATTAATATTTATTTACATATCCCACTTTGAATATCATAAACAGCGTAATCGGTTCCACACAGACACCCAACCAATAGACAATCTCATTAGAAATCTCCCCAGATCTATAAACAAACATATTAAATAGAAATTTAGAGTATTTAGTAAGTTCTACTTTGTAAACCTTTACTGTCGTTGAACAACTGGCGTAGTCCCAATTGTTTTAACGACCGATAATACACATGTTATTATGTTTACGTGTGTGTGTGTGTGTGTGTGTGTGTGTGTGTGTGTGTGTGTGTGTGCGTGTGTGTGTGTGTGTGCGTTTATATATATATATATATATTTGCATGCATGTGTGTATGCTTCTACTTATGTGTGTGTGACTGTGTATATGTACTTATGTATATATATAAATATATATATATATATATATATATATATATATATATATATATATATATATATATATATATATATATAAGCACGTACACACACATATATGACATATATATTTACTTTACATTTTATATATATATATATACTTACATACATACACATGCATGTTTGTTTATGTGCGTTTCTTTTTAATGTCTTATATACAACAGAACGTGAGTCGCCAAGTATTGATTTTCCATTATTGAAACTAAATTAGAATTCTCTATTTTCATATTCCCAAAGATGCCACATAGGTTCTCTGTGAATATTGGTAATTGTATTTTGGATTTTCTCTTTGTGTTAGTTATTCATGTACCCGATTGACTAGGACACTTCACGTTCCCATTCCGTGTTCTGTGTTTGAGCACTTTTTTTCTTTTGTTGCTGGTAACTTGCCAAATCTGAAAATATTAGTTTGACTTTCATGCTTCTTTGGAAACTTATTTGTCGAAGATATATCGTATGATATATGTTACAGGTATAGAGACAACAGTTGGTGCTTTCTTTAAGTACGGAGATTACTCTAATCACACGCGTTGCTTACATGTGTGTATGAACGATTTAGCAAAATACATTGAGACAGTGCATATATATATATATATATATATATATATATATATATATATATATATATATATATATATATATATATATATATATATATACATATATATATTTATGTGGAGAATGGAGCAACGAATACAAGAAGCAATTCTGTTGGGCTAGTTAGCCGTTGTTTTATTGTGTGGAGGTTATGTAATGAAGCCCAACAGAATTGCTTCTTCTTGTATCTGTTGCTCCATTCTCCACATAAATATAATTATAAGCTACGGTTTAAACAATAAGTTACGTGCCTTTGGATGCCCTCTACCCAAGACGGTACCCGTACAGGTGATCCCCAGGAGTGCCTCCGGATTTAAACATCCCCTGGTTGCTTGGATGCTTCAGACTACCCCTGAAGGATTGAGGCAACCCTATCATTTACCTATATATATATATATATATATATATATATATATATATATATATATATATATGTATGTATGTATGTATGTATGTATATATATATTTATTTATATATATATATATAATCCTGAGTGCGCCTGTGTAAATGTGTCTTCTATCTGTGTAAAACGAGAGTATGAACCAAATGTGTATGGCTAAAATTCCTTAAACATATGATATTAAACTGCATACATGTTTATGTACAATAACACAAATACACTGCATGTTCATTAGCTGTGTTGTTTGTGTTCCTTAGAAAATAATTGGTCAACGTCTTGCTGAAGTCCGATCTGGATACTAAATGAAATACATGGCTATTTCTTTTGAATTTCAATTTGTGATCTATCGCTTTTTCTGTGCTGATCTAACAGTTTCTGAATGTCTATTACATACACACATATATACAGATATTCATACATACATGCATACATACATAAATGTATGTATATAGGTACGTTTGTGCATGTATCTGTGTGCGTGTGTGTGTACATATATATATATATATATATATATATATATATATATATATATATATATATGCACGCGCACTCACACGTATGAATATAAATTTGTACTTGTATACATACATATGTATATATACATATATGTGTGTGTGTGTGTGTGTGTGTGTGTGTGTGTGTGTGTTTGTGTGTGTGCATATATATATACGTAAGTATGTAAATACATACATACACATTGATAGATAGATAGATAGATAGATAGATAGATAGATAGATAGATATTAACGTCATTTTTAATATTCTGACTATTATAGTAGTAGTAGTAGTAGTAGTAGTAGTAGTAGTAGTAGTAGTAGTAGTAGTAGTAGTCCATATTTTTTATTATTACACCCAGTGACGGTTTCTTTGAAAGTTTTCCTCATATTGGCTACTCAATTAAGTAGCCTGTACCGCCGAATCTTCAAAGTAAGAGTCACTATTAATTATATATATTATGGTGACACTACAATAAGTATTGAGGCATTCCTTTAGGGAAGGTTTTGTGCACTTATATAGACAGCGCTAAGTATGTGCATATGTGTATATGCGAATCCGCTTATACGTGTGCACGTATATATATATATATATATATATATACATATATATATATATATATATATGTATATATATATGTATATATATATATATATATATATATATATATATATATATATATATATATATATATATATATATATACTTACATATGTCTGTATATTAATATCGTTTTAAAATATATATACCTATATTTACACATATATTTATATCATATATATATATACACATACATACATACATATATAGACAGAGAAAGAGGAGGAGAAAAGGAGAGAGAAAGAAAGAAAGAGATATACAATAAGACATATAGATAGAAAAAACAGTCCTGTATATATACGTACATATATACTAGGGTAAATTAGAGAGTAATGCAACTTTTATTTGCGTTAAATTTTACTCACCCTTATACATGCATACATACGTACGTACAAGCACACATACATACATACTTCATGTCCTTTTGAAAGTAAAATATATTTGATAATCTACTCTAATATATCGAGTGTCCTTCAATTAATATCTGACTATAACTGCATATACCTATACTCAAGCTGATTTACATGTATGTGAGCGTGTATATATATATATATATATATATGAATGCATATATAGCGAGGGACAGACAAGCAGACCGACAGGGGGAGACATAAATTCCTGCAGACACATACATACACCACACACCATACGCAAAAAATACATACACAGATATTTGTAGATGTGTGTGTGTGTCTGCGTGAATGTATATCTATGTGAGTGAGTGTGTGTGTGTGTGTGTGTGTGTGTGTGTGTGTGTGTGTGGAGTGTACGTATGCATACATCTGTAGGTATGTACCCAAGGATGGAGTGTGAAAATTACCAGTATGGCGCTGGTGTCTCTTTTCCATAACGTCAAATATATCTGAATATCTACTTCATATTTCTCTTCATATTTCTTTTACTACTCCTTCTGCGTACTAAAGAATATTATACTTTATTGTTTTTTTACTATCAATGCTACTACTACTAGTATTACTACTACTACTACTACTAATAATAATAATGATAATAATAATAATAATAATAATAATAATAATAATAATATCTAAAGAAAAATTTAAACAAGAAATTAACAAAAAAAGAAAAAGCATGAAAGGAAAAAAATGTACGATCAGTTTACACAAGATGCGAACGCCAAGACAGATACAGAAGACCGGTGGCTATGGATGAGGAGAAGTGACCTAAAGATTAGAGACAGAAACATTCATATGCGCAGCTCAAGAACAAGCGTTAAGAACTAATTATATGAAGTGCAGAATTGACAACGCTACCGATAGAGACAAATTTAGAATATGTGCTGAGAGGGGTGAAATGGTATGGCACATCGTTAGCGAATGTGGCACAACGCGAATACAAAAGACGACATGATAATGTGACAAGAATGATACATTGGGAGATCTATGGAAATCAGAGCTTACAAAGAACAAAGACGTGGTATGAACAAACCCCAGAAGGTGTCACCGAAAATAAGAACTGAAAAAATCCTATGGGATGTGATGATCCAGTGCGATCACCTAAGCAGACATAGAAAGCCGGAGATTGCTGTGGTGAATAATAAAAAAGAACATGCATGATAATCGACATAGCATGCCTCAGTGACAACATGTTCGATGTAGACGAAGAAAAAAATTAATCAACTAAGACGATTTAAAGTGGAAAATACGAAGATTGTTGTCAATAACGAGTGTAGACGTGATACCAATAGTAATTGGTGCACTTGGAAGTATCAGCACTCAACTACGAACATGGCTGAAAAAGATCGGTGCAAGTGTGAAGGTAGAACACCTACAAAAATCAGCTTTGCTTGGAACTGCAATAATTCTTCACGGGGTTCTTGAAGTATGTCCAGTAAACAAGTGTCAACTTAGTCTGCTGGCTGTGGAAAGATGACACTTTCCATCATACTTAGCAAAATAAGGCTTGAGTTTCATAATAACAATAATAACAACAATAACAACGATGATGACGATGATAATAATAATAATAATAATAATAATAATAATAATAATAATAATAATAATAATAATAATGGGTTGATTACTACCTAGCTCAGATACCAGGAAACCCCAAAATGGCTGAAGTTCAAAAGATAGTGCTCATGGGAACTGCCCATATCCTACGTAAAATACTGTCTATGTGATCTCAAATTTTAAAACAAACACATAATTTTCTTATGGTTTCTTAAACATTCTCTAGAACAATACTATGTACAAATCCAAATATATGGTACCCTAAGCATAACACCTACATGAACTTCTAACTTGTTGTCTCTTGAGGTCTCTGGGTGAGACTTGGATCCAACTTGTACAAATGCAAAGGAAAAGTCAAACATAAAATAATAATAATAATAATAATAATAATAATAATAATAATAATAATAATAATAATAATAATAGAAAAAGACAACACTCCCACAAAAAGCCTTCTTGGCAAGAACGCATTCAACACCAAATTAAGCTGCTTAGATCTGACATAGAATGTTTGAAAAACCTTAAATTTGACAAGAGTATCAAACCTACAAAGACCCAAAAACTAAAGAAAAAATATAACATGAAAACCATAGTTGACATTGATGCCACCATAGAAACCATCAAGCAAAAGGTATGTGCTAAAGCTGCCCGCATAGCAAGGTATGAAAAGCGTGTTAAATTCTTCCGAGATAATAACATGTTCAAAAATAACCCCAAAAATTTCTACAGGAAGATAGGGAAAACACCAGTAACAATAAAGTCTGTCCCATCAAAAGAAGAAGTGCAAGAATTTTGGAATAAAATCTGGGCAGAAGATAAAACACACAATGAAAAGGCCCCTTGGATTGATAGAATAGCTACAGACCTAGACTCCTTAGAGGAGCAAAAGTGGGAGGGGGTCAGGGTAGAAGATATAAGATCTGCTCTCAGGAGGTCAAGCAAATGGAAGTCTCCAGGAAAGGATAAAATTCCTAACTTCTGGTTGAATGCCTTCCCAGAAAGCCATGAACTGCTAACAAAACTTTACAACGATGTTTTGCAAAACCCTAGTTTGATGCCCTCTTGGCTAGTTAATGGTTTAACATTCCTGCTTCCAAAAAATGAGGAAACAAACGAACCAAAAAATTATCGCCCCATAACCTGCTTAACAACAATGTATAAGACGCTAACATCTGTCCTAACCGAGTACACCTATAGTTTTTTAATAGAAAGTAGCATATTCCCTAATGAGCAAAAGGGATGTAAACGTGGATCTTATGGTTGTAAAGATCAGCTACTCATCAATAAGATGATCTTAGAAGATTGTCACAAGCGACACAAAAACTTGTCAATAGCCTGGATAGACTATAAAAAGGCCTTTGATAGCCTACCACATAGCTGGATTAGGAAATGTCTGGAAATGTATAAAATAGCTCCTACTCTGCGAAACTTTTTATCTGTAAGTATGAGATCATGGAGAACCACACTGATGTTGAACAATGACAATGAATCTCTAAATGCTGGAGATGTAAGAATTTCATGTGGCATTTTCCAGGGTGACTCACTATCACCACTCCTCTTCTGTCTAGCCCTAATACCGCTCTCAAAATTGCTCAATGATGCACAGTATGGTTATAAAATATTTGATAAAAATATAAATCATCTCATTTACATGGATGATTTAAAGCTCTTTGCAAAAAATGACCAACAACTCAAAGGCCTACTAGCGATTGTTAAACAATTCAGTGATGACATCAGGATGCAATTTGGCCTTGATAAATGTGCAAAAGCTATCTTTATCAAAGGAAAAATGACAAATACATCTAATGTGAACCTTGACCAGCAAAATGTCATAAAAGAGTTAGAACCAGCGGAGAGCTACAAATACCTAGGGGTAATTGAAGGGGACAATATCAAGCACTCAGTGATGAGGGAAAGGATCAGAAGAGAATGTTATCGCAGGGTGAGAGCAATACTGAAGACAGAGCTGAACGCGAGAAACAGGATCGAAGCGATCAATGCTCTAGCCATACCAGTCGTGACTTACAGTTTCAACATCGTTAACTGGTCAATTACTGAAATATGTAATGTTGACAGAAAAATACGAAAACTGTTGACAATGCATAGAATGCACCACCCTAAGGCAGATATAGAACGTCTTTATCTGCCAAGAAAAGAGGGAGGTCGAGGACTACTACAGCTGGCATTATCAATGAAGGTAGCCACAATTGGCCTAGACACCTATATGAAAAACTCTGAGGACTGGATGCTAAAACTTGTCTTAAAATATGAAAGCAAGAAAGCATCTTACTCAGTAACAAAACAGGCAAAGGAATATCTAAGTGAATTCCAATTGCAACAAATTCAAGAATTAGACGAACTAGAAACACCTACAGAAAAAGCTAAGCGCTTGAAAACCCGTGCTAAAATTGCTGCCTTAGCTATTATGACTGAAAAATGGCATGGAAAACCTCTCAATGGCAAATACCCAAAGAGAGCGAATAATGCAGATATTGACAAAGCCCTTACCCACCAATGGTTAATGGCCTCTGGATTGAAATCAGAAACAGAGGGGTTTATCATAGCAGCCCAAGATCAATGCCTACCTACAAAGAACTACCAGGCCAACATATTAAAGAACGGCAGCTCCCCATTATGTCGTATATGCCAACAACAAAATGAGACCATCGATCATGTTGTCTCCATGTGCAGTCTGCTTGCGCCTACAGAGTATCTCAACAGGCATGATAGAGCTGCACAATATATTCACTGGGTAATATGCAAAAACCTGGACTTGCCCCATGATAAAAACTGGTGGGAACACAAACCACCCCCAGTACTTGAAAATGATCACATTGCACTCCTCTGGAACTTCACCATTCAAACTGACAGAAAGATAGACGCAAATAGGCCAGACATCATACTGAAAGACTTCAGACAAAAATCATGCCTCCTCATTGATATGACTGTCCCAATTGATATAAACGTATCTGTCAAGACCTACCAAAAACTGAGCAAATATGAAGATCTTGAAATAGAAATTAGCAAAATGTGGAATCTGAAGACGAAAACAATACCTATTGTCATAGGTGCCCTGGGAATGACAGCGAAACGGGCTGATTACTACCTAGCTCAGATACCAGGAAACCCCAAAATGGCTGAAGTCCAAAAGATAGTGCTCATGGGAACTGCCCATATCCTACGTAAAATACTGTCTATGTGATCTCAAATTTTAAAGCAAACATAATTTTCTTATGGTTTCTTAAACATTCACTTGAACAAAACTGTACAAATCCAAATATATGGTACCCTAGGCATAACACCTACATGAACTTCTAACTTGTTGTCTCTTGAGGTCTCTGGGTGAGACTTGGATCCAACTTGTACAAATGCAAAACAAAAGTCAAACATAAAATAATAATAATAATAATAATAATAATAAACATTCCTACTATAGGCACAAGGCTTGAAATTTTGCGGGAAGGCAATAGTCGATTACATCGACGCCAGAATTTCACTGACACTTAATTTATCGACCCCGAAAGGATGTAAAGCAAAGTCGACCTTCTCTGTTGGGGCTGCAAATCCCCGCCTATGTTTCAAAGTTCTCCTTTTGTGTTATGACAGCCATCAGCTTTTCATTGTCCCCACTCACTAGCACGAAATCCCGCTACTGCGCGGATGGTTGTTGTTGGAGTGACATTTTTTTTCCTTTTTTGTGTTTTTGATTCTGTTATGGGTGTTTGTGATGGTGATGGTGCTTGTAGTGTTGGTGTTGTCATCGGTGTGTCTGTGTTTGCCGTTTCTGGGATTTCTCCCTTTTTTCTGTGTCTCTTGTTTTGGGTTTTTTTTTTTACCTTTTGGGTTTCTCCTTCATCATCACTTGGATGCGTGGAGGAATCCGTGACTTGTATGTTTTTTTCTGATGTCGTTTGTTCTGGTTCTCTTGTAGTCGTTGTTGCTCCTACTACTGTAGCTTCCGCCACTGCTGCTGGTGCTACTCTAATTGCCACCTTTACTGTAACACCTGCCTGTTTTGTCTCCTCTTCCCAACGTGCATGGGAATAAGGGCGGTACGAATTATGGTACCTGTTGTCCGACCAGGCCTGAATTCATGGCGGATTCTCGCCTGCATTTGTACGGACGAGGGAGAAAATCTCCTTGGTGTTAAAAGATGGAGGAGGGAGATTTGGGTTGTGACTACCCTGGAAGTTCTTCTCCACGTGAAGCCAGAGCAATTAGAGAAAGTCCCAGACCTGATTCCCCTCTCGAATGAAGTAGAACTAAGTGTGAACGTGGAGAGCAGAATGCTGAGCTACCACGATTGTGGTTCAACAGGCCACTTACAGTTTTCTGCCCACAGAACCAGAACAGAAGGGCAGAAAGAAATGTTCAAACGAAAGCACCACAACCCATGAGTCGGCAAAAACAAGACGAAGAAGAAGAAGAAGAAGAAGAAGAAGAAGAAGAAGAAGAAGAAGAAGAAGAAGAAGAAGAAGAAGAAGAAGAAGAAGAAGAAGAAGAAGAAGAAGAAGAAGAAGAAGAAGAATTTAAAATTTTAGCACATGGCCAGCAATTTCGTGGAGGGGCTATGACGATTGCATCGATTCCAATACTCAACTGGAAATTACTTTATCGATCCCGAAAGAATGAAAGGCAAAGTCAACCTCGGTGGAATATGAACTCAGCTATTTATCCTCAGTTCAAATTCTGCCGAGGTCGACATTGTCTTTCATACTTTCGGGAGCGACTAAATATGTACCAGTCAAATACTAGGGTCGACGTAATTGGCTACACCTCTCTTCAAAAATTATTATAATCAGCAACGTATCAGCAACTGTCTCTTGCTCTGCTAGATTAAAAGCAAATCTAGCAAGTATCTATGACTAAAAGTTGTTTTCTTCTTAGACACAGCACTTCTAGTTCTTTAGTAGTCAATGTAGTAAATATGTTATCAGCCACTTATGAACCATCTATAAATACGCTTCTCTGTGTATATTTGCTTTCTTTCAAGAGAGGTGAGTATGAAATCCGGGTAGTTTTATCGATTCACGGGCCAAAATTGCCTTAGAAAACATTTTGTTGATGTGTTATTTTACATTTAGAACGTTCGTTGAAATACTCACTCAGTCTCAGTCAACTGTGACGTTCATCAACACAAAGTAGACAGAAAATAGAAGCGCGATGTCGTGAAGTACATTTTCTCACCTTGGTACGTTAGTCTCTGAGTTTATTCAGAATAAGTAACTTATTTGCATATATGTAGATGTGATATGTAGTATAACTGATAATTAGTTTGTTATATCAAATGCGCTTTTTTTTTTTACGAATTTCATGGCTAAATAAAAACAAAAAGAATAAATCGACCATGACAGTGTTTGAACTCTAAATGGCAGTTAAAGAATCAATATGCTGCTTACATACAAGTTCACGAAGGTGCAGAATGGGAAATTGTTATAATGAAGCATTAGTATTCCCAAAGAACATTCACCTGGGAATATAACAAAAGCGTGCTCGTACAAAGCAGTAGAGCACCAGGCTAAATATACTGCTTTTAAACAAGTTGTTGTTGTTGGCACTCTGTCGCTTACGACGTCAAGGGTTCCAGTTGATCCGATCAACGGAACAGCCTACTCGTGAAATTAACGTGCAAGTGGCTGAGCACTCCACACACACGTGTACCCTTAACGTAGTTCTCGGGGATATTCAGCGTGACACAGAGTGTGACAAGGCTGTCCCTTTGAATTACAGGCACAACAGAAACAGGAAGTAAGAGTGAGAGAAAGTTGTGGTGTAAGAGTACAGTAGGGTTCTCCACAATCCCCTGCCGGAGCCTTATGGAGCTTTAGGTGTTTTCACCCAATAAACACTCACAACGCCCGGTCTGGGAATCGAAACCGCGAGTCCGCTGCCCTAACCACTGGGCCATTGTGCCTCCACTTTATACACTTATCAAAACTGAAAACTGAATTTAATTTCCAGATACGAAGAAAATAATCTATTGACGAAAGTGATAGAAATTTGAGTTGACACTCAAGTTAGTAAGAGTGGCTATTCTGTATGACGTTGAAAGAAGCGATTACAGATGCTACTGGGGAACGTCTGCATCCTCTTGTTCCCAGACACGTGCACGTTATTTTAATTCATTACATTCAGCATAAAATTGAGGGGGAGATGCTTTGACAGTTTTGATTTACAAGACAAAACAATATTTGATCGAGTTTCAAATTAGAATTTCAAAGTAGAACTAAAACCCCTATGCGGAAGAAACATAATCATACTTTCTACTATGGGCACAAGGACTGAAATTTAGCGGATGGAAGTAGTCGAATACATTAAACCCAGTACTTGATTGGTGGTTATTTTATCGACCTTGGTGGAATTTGAACAGACGAAATGCCGCTAAGCATTTTGTTCGGCGGGCTAACGATTCTATCTGCTCACCGCTCTTTGAAGAAACATGATACGAAACGTTCAGTCTGATGCCTTACTGCTTAGACGGTGACACTTTCTAAACATGCAAATAATTGATAATTTTAGGTAAGGCATCACATCGCGTATTTATTATGGAAATATAAATTTGTAATGTTCACGTATTAAAATGATTCGGTAGTAAAATAGAAATATAATAAATTGGGTAGCAAACAACTTTCAAGAATTGGCTGTTTGTTTCTCTACCACACTTGCTATATACCTGAATGTCCGTTTCTTAGCCATACATTCCTTTGGCACACAAAGGACTTGAATGAAATTATAGTACTTGTTCTGATCAATGATTATCCGAACTGTTGATATAGTAACGAAGCTAAAGCACGGATAGTAAAGCTGCTTGGCACAGATTAGTCGTGAACACTGCTGTGCATGCGTACTAAGTGTGAACGTTCTAGCTAACTGCCGCTATTTGCAGAAGTGCTTGGAAGGAAGGTTTGTAGCGTGTGATCGTCGCACATTGACCATGACGGAGAAAGTTGAGCAGAGAAACTTTATCAAATTTTGCCAAAACTTTGGCGATACCTACTCAGAGGCCTATGCAAAGTTCTCTAAAAGTTTTCATCGTTCTCGACACAATCCGAGAGATCTTGTGTAACTGAAACCCAAGTGTATTTTTAGTCAATTGAAAGCACTTTTCTACATTATTTACATTTGACGGATATTTTTCCTCATCTTGTTTATTGTTAACGCAACGTTTCAGCTGATATACCCTCCAGCCATCATCGGCTATCTTGGGGAAATTTCAAACCTGGGTTCTCTATTATTATTATTATTATTATTATTATTATTATAATTATTATTATTCAGGTCACTGCCTGTGACCTGAATAATAATAACAACAACAACGAAAAATACCTTAGGAATGAGAACCCAGGTTTGAAATTACCCCAAGAAACTTGATGAAGGCTGGAGGATATATTAGCCGAAACGTTGTGTTAACAACAAATAAGATGAGGACAAATATTCGTCAAATGTAAATAATGTAAACGATCTACATAATTCATCTCTTAAATATAGAACTGAAAGCACTTTTGACACAAACTTAGCAGACACGTGACTCATGTTCAAATCTTCAGTGATAATGGACTGAACTGAACCGTAACTAATCTGTATATCCCCGGATAACTCACGGATAGCGATTCCACGATTTCCCTTCACAGCTTCGCGCACATCTGCAATGTCTTTCTCAGATGTACTGGTTGCGAGTCTCCGAGAAAGTTCGACAATATCAACATTTTTTTCGGTAGTCTTGGAAACGTCTGAACCACTCGTACACTTGTGTGCAACTCATACAATCTTCTCCATACACTTTCTGCAACTTTGCACAGGCCCCTGAGCAGGTATCGCCATGACAACTTGCTCTGTCATGGTCAATGCGACCATCATACGCTACACACCATCCTTTCAAGCACTGCTATAAATAGCGGAAGTGAGATATAATGTCAAAACTTAGTACGCATGCGCAGCAGAGTTCAAGGTCAATCTGTGCCAAGCGGCTTGACTGCGTGCTTTAGCTTCGTTACTATGACAACAGTCCAGATACTTATTGATCAGATCGCTTAGAAACGTAATTTCAACACATTAAAAATAATCATTTACAATTTGATTAATGTACAGAACATTGTACAGGGAAGCGTTAGAAAGTCTGTTTTACATTTTTACCTTTCTGTATCACATTAATGATGTAAATTTAAAATAAAACATTTAGAATAGATTATTGTAATAATTGAAACCGGATCTACACTTCTCATTGACAGTTAATATATACTATATACTCGTACATATTGAAATAATAAGAAATACAGCGTTCTTATAGTAACCTCATTTCTGTGCGCCGTTCTTTTTTTCTGGAATCATTAATAAATTTATCCATCTTATGAGATCAGGGCAAATGTGAGAGAATTCTAGTTATAATATGCCCTGAGGTTAGCCTATTGAAATTATGTCCTTTTCGTCTCTTTTTGTCTTCGCTTTTCTTAAAAGTTTAGAATCGACTTTTCTCTTTTATGAAAATTACTAATTAATTTTTTCTTTCTTTCTATTGCTATATAATTGAAAATTTTTCAAAGTTATAGTCTTTATTTAAATTACTTTGTATAAATTATTATCATTTTTGTTCCAGTTTAGTTTTGTTCATGTATGTTCCTTAACTCTTACAACTGGATTGATTTTGTTTGGTTTTTACTTTCTCTTTCTCTTTCTATGTTTTCTCAACTTTAACATTTTCCTTTACTTTTTTCTCAATGTGTCGTTTCTATCTAATTTTATCCTCTCTTTATTTTCACTTTCTTTTCATACTTTCTCTCCTTTTCTTCTTCAAATCCACTTCTTTTTCTCTTCCCCTCCATTTCCCGTTCTTTTTCCTTCGGTCCCCTCCCATCCCGCCTCTTCTCCTCTTCTTTCTTCCTTTCTTTTCTCTTCTTCATGCTTCTCATCTCTTTCCTCCGCCCTTCTTCCTCTAGCTTCTCCTCTTCCTTTCTCTTCTCCTTTTATACTTTCCTCTTCATCATCGCCGTTGTCCTCTTCAACTTCTTCCTCAGCATCTTTTCCTTTATAATATAGCAAATTTCCAGTTATAATGAAAGAGATTTGCTTTCCTAATCCAGAAAATAAAATTCAAGAAACATAAAAACACAAAGCTAATTCGAGTTTAATTACAATTTATTTTATTTCATAGCTTTTATTCCATTTCCTGTTTTTTTTAAAAATTTTTATTAATTATCGTGTCTATTTCCAGTAATCTTTATCATCATTATTGTTAACACTAGCGTGAACATTATTCGCATCATAAACACTATCATCATCCTGAGTAGTATTGCCACTAGCATGATGGTGTGAGAGAAGTGATAGAGTTGCCAACTAAATGCCTTATAACGTTTACTTCTAAGATTAAAATACTCCAGGACTAATTTTTCTAGACTTCACAGGCACAAAATAAATATGAAATACATAGATATATGAATAAACATTTCTGACTTGTTGCTGCATTTAATGATAATAATCCTTTCTACTAAATGCACAAGGCCTGAAATTTTGGGGGCAGAGGACTAGTCGATTACATCGAACCTAGTACTCCACTAGTACTGAATTTATCGACACCGAAAGGATAAAAGGCAATGCCAACCTCGGTGGGGTCTGAACATAAAACATACAGACGGACCAAATGCTGCAAAGCAATTTTATCCAGCCTGTTAACGATTCTGCCAGCTCGCTGCCTTAAATAATAATTATTATTATTATTATTAGTTACATTATTTACAATTGATGGATATTTGCCCTCATCTTTTTTGTTGTTAATACAACGTTTCAGCTGATATACTCTCCAGCATTCATCAGGTGTCTTGGAAAATTTCGAACCTGGGTTCTCATTCCTAAGGTATTTTTTCGATGTTGTTGTTGTTATCATCATCATTATCATTATTATTATTATTCAGGTCACTGACTGGAATCGAACTCGGAATCTTGGGGTTAAGAGCGCGGGCTACTAACATCAAGATTCCGAGTTCGATTCCAGGCAGTGACCTGAATAATAATAATAATAATAATAATAATAATAATAATAATAATAATAATAATAATAATAATAATAATAATAACAGCAGCAACAACATCGAAAAATACCTTAGGAATGGGAACGCAGGTTCGAAATTTCCTCAAGACACCTGATGAAGGCTGGAGGGTATATCAGCTAAAACGTTGTGTTAACCACAAACAAGAAGAGGACAAATATCCGTTAATTGTAAATAATGTAAATAATGTACGTAATTCCTCATCTCTTAATTATAGAACTGAATAATAATAATAATAATAATAATAATAATAATAATAATAATAATAATAATAATAATAATAATAATAATAATAATAATAATGATAATAAAAATAATAATAATAATAATAATAATAATAACAACAATAACAATAAGAATAATAATAATAAAACAGAGAATTAAGAATTTTTATTTGCAGCACAAGACCAAAGCCTCCCGACCAGAAATGATCAAAAACATAATGAATAGAAGCATAACAAGTAACTGCAGAATATGTTGAGACGGACAAGAAAAAATAAATCATAATATCTCTGGCTGCCCAATCCTGGCTAAGAAGGAATATATTCACAGACACGACAGAGCTGGGACCTATATACACTGAAAGCTATGCCAACACTATGAAATAACAACAGAAAAAAAGATGGTATAAACACACACCAGAAAAGGTCACAGAAAACGAAAAAGCAACCATACTTTGGGATAGGCCAATACACACAGATAGAGAAATCAAGGATAATAGGCCCAGCAGATTACAACGTTTCTCTAAAAGAAATGGAAAAACTTTCAAAATACAAAGACCTGGAAATAGAGATAACTCGAATGTGGAATCTAAAAACAGAAACAATTCCTATCATAGTAGGCGCATTAGGTATGAAAAAAACATATTCAGACAAATACATAACAAAAACACCAGGACTTACAAATATATATAACAATCAGAAAATTGCACTACTTGGCACTGCACACATCTTACGCAAAACACTTTCAATACAGTAACCATAAGAGCATCACAGCAAACCTCAGCACATACCCAAGGCACACAGAGTTGCGCTCGGTAGTGAAGTGAAAGCACGCTATAAAAATAAAACTACTGAATAACAACAACAATAAAAACAATGATAATTTTTGCCAGGAAAGTGCCAGGAAATACTACCAAGGAAACAAAAAGGATGTAGGAAGAGTTTTCAGGTTACAAGGATCACCTGGTCACCGATAAAACAGATTTGAGGTGTTGTAAAGACCAACATACAAACATGTCTATGGCTTGGATTCACTTTAAGAATACCCATAACAATGACACATAGGAAAGTTAACATGGATTACCGATGTTGGAAGAAAGACCCATCATTGAACTATCTTCTGTTTATGGTTGACCTGATATTGTTTGGGAAATTTGAAAAACAGATTCCTTAACGAAAACAGTTCAGAATTTGGGTAGGGACATCGGTATGGAATTTGGGATCACCAAACGCTCAGTACTTAATGTAAAAAGAGGGAAGAAAGCAGCCTGCAGATGATTGCAGTTACCATCAGGATTGTCTAAATAGCTGCATCTCATTTCTTGTTTACATGTGACGTCTCGGATACAAAACGTCGTAACAAAATTAGTGCTGGCTTAATGTCTATAGAAAATCCGTAGCGATGACCTTAACACGTGATGTAAGTGCACTACTAACACAACAGTACACGGTTTTGACACGTAAAACATTTAATATACTTTGTAGCATACTATGGTTGCATAACGAAATGCCGTGTACCTACATGTCATTAATATTCATCTCCAGCTAACAAAAGAGATTCTTGGGCAGCAGATAGATTTGTTACAGATAGCAGTTAAACACCTCATTTTTTAACTTGTAGATCTTCCTTCAAGAAGATCTATACGTTCAAGTCGTGAGATCTGAAACGATTAATTGCAGATTTATTTTTAATACGTTCAGGCATGTACTGACGGAAAATACGCTGGTCTTCTTTTTGTGACTATAGTTTTTTTCCAATAGACACGGCTCATTGACGTCCGGGATTCTGGGGCACCGACGTTAGACCATGTCGTGTCTTGTCAGTCAGAAGCAAAAGGATCATTGAGTCTAAACCAAGCCACTAACTTTGATTATACTCTCAGCCAAGTAATAAAGGGTAAAGGGCAAAGATTCAAGAATGACCATTAGATTACACCTACAAAGCTTCCCTCCGAGGTGCCAGTCCAGCCAAAGTTGTTTAGGGAAGACCAGCAGTCGCCTATGCATACCAGCCTCCTATCTCCGCGCCACCGATGTTATCCAAAGGAAAGACAAAGGCCGATACAGCTTGGCACCATTGGCATCTCTAGGGCTGAGTGAACTGCAGCAACGTGAAATAAAGTGTCTTGCTCAAGAACACAACACACAGCCAAGTAGTATGTTATATGTTCGTAAAAATAAGGAATCGTCACGTCTGGAATGCTTTTCATATTATGTTCGCTCCATCAGAGCCGTTTTGATATTACACTTCAATATCAGCATCAGACTTGCTTATCCGGCGCATCTTTATTCAAACCGACTGCTTGATTTGATGGGGATTCATCTGAAATTTCTTACAGGACAAAAACAGCGGAATGGCTCCCTCATTGACTTTTATGCAGAGATGTATTTGAAATGATATCTGCAGAAGGAATCTATACACAGATTAACAAGAGTTTATTCCTCTTGTGACTTTCGTTTTACCATCCAGAATTGCCATAATTCTTATTGACCGTACACAATATTAATAAATGAATGAGAGTTGACACATTTAACCTGGCGGATATAGAAAACCTAACTATATATAAATAAACGGAGATACGTAAACTAGATTCGTCAATAACTAAAACATATAACCGAAATATATTCCTTTTTCTTTCAAGTAGGGAAGATATATTTTATTCGTATCGTTCAAGGATTCATTTTGCCAAGTTATAGGGATGCATTCATTGCTAAGAAAATGTACAAATCTGTACGTTTATTTGTGGGAGAAAAAATAATTGACGAGAACTTAATAATTCAGGAGTAATAAATCTTGGTGGTTGGCGAGAAATGCTTCGATGACTAATTTCATCATCAGGCTCTTTATTGATGATTAGCATTATTGTTTGTGGAAGTATTTTTAATGATTTTGTGACAGTTAATGTATACAATTTCAGAATATCTATATATTACTGATACTCTACATAAGCCTCACACCTGAGATTTGATTTCAAAGTCAACCACAAAGAGAGTTGAATATTATTAAGGAACATTAACGAATATTATATATGAATATAGATGTAAAAAATATTTAGTATACGGTATTTATTTCATCGCTTTAATAATTTTTTATTTACCAACTCTATTATTTTGCTGAAAAATAAACGAAATTTTAGTACAATGCAAGAATCTAAATTATTTTTCTTTCTTTGCGTTTCCCCTGTCTCTACCTCTTATTGCTACTTGTTAGATTTATTCTTGTTCTATGTTTGTCACTAAAATAGTGTAAAGAGGATATTTTGGTGGATTTGAGTAAGTAGTAAATATCTAGTGAGCCGCAAGCAAGAACAGTTTCGTTACTTTATACAAACGCACTTTGCAGCTTCCTCGAAACGTTGTATAATAAGACAATAGAAATGCGCACACTTTCTTTTAATTTGAACTGCAAATCTTTCTAATATTGATAGACTAATGACCAGTAATATATTAGGTCAATTCAATAGGTTATAGCCTACCCTTTAAAGGCAATTTACTTGTTCCTAAATAAGAAACTAATATTGCAAGATGTTGTCAAACGTCCAGTCAAATTTTTTTAATTATTCTAGTTGAAGAAACTGTAGAAGAATATAGCAAGAATATATTATAAAACAACTCTCTTATTTTTACATTTCTTTCTTCCCTTTGATAAACTTATTGGCCTTTACTGTTTTTCTTGTACATAATTTGTGTGTATTTTGCTTTATTTTTATCATTACTCTTTGTTTCTATTTTATTAGCCTTTTGATTTTTATGTAGTAAAGAATCTCAAAATAAAAATGTGTGGTAGCTTTTTTTATTCTTTCTTTTTTATGTATTGTTTCTTCTATCCATTCTTTTATTTAATGATCTTAGAGAAACATTGATTTATGTATTTATTCAAAGACAACGTCTATTTTGATCCAAAACGCGTCTACGTTTGGTTAACCTTACCAAACAAATGGCCAACTATATTAAAAGTCTTTTCAGCCAAAAGAAAACAAAACGTAAAATAAGTTTTGGTTAAAACACAATGTCTTGTCTTATTCTCTCTTGTATTTTTTTTTTAATTTTCTCACCCTATAGCGATGAATAACACTAAAGTTACAACAAAAGTGATTCAAAATGAATAAAAATAGCCCATATACTTCAACTTTGAAATACACTCTTGTTTTAAAAAAAGAAGACTCCGAGAACTATAAAATATTCAGAGACCTAACCTCGCTTCAGTTTCACACCCACACCCACACACACAAACACATATATATACATATATGTATGTACGTATATATACACATGCCTATTTACAGGTTTATATATAGTATATGTTTACGTATATATATTTATATATATATATATATACATATGTATATATATATATATATATATATATATATATATATATATATATATATATATATATATATATATATATATATATATATATATATATATATATACATACATATATATATATATATATATATATATATATATATATATACATATATATATATATATATATATATATATATATATATATATATATATATATATATATATATATATATATATATATATATATATATATATAAGATACATATATATATATACACATATACCGAAACGTCTAGTTAGAATAGAGACAGCTGATGAAGGAATATTCCAAGTGGCTTTCCGTTTTCCTATGTGTTCGTTCCGTTGTCTGTAGTTCATTGTCCTAACGTCCTGTACCCTGATATGCATATATATATACATGTAGATGTAAGTATGTACATATACGTGTGTATACATGTATATATATTCTTTTGTATTATTATTATTATTATATATATATATATATATATATATATATATATATATATATATACAAATACATATATATATATATACACATATACATATATATATATATATATATATATATATATATATATATATATATATATATATATATATACAAATACATATATATATATACACACACACAAATACATATGCATATGTTAAATGGCCTGAAGGTCACATCCTCTCTGGGATGTCACTGCATGAACAAAGCCAGGCAAAATCATTGCTAGAACTATCCAACATGCTGTTCATGGAACAAGTGATACTCCAACCAACCAGAGGAAGCAATATCTTAGATCTCTGCTTCACAAACAATGTGAACCTAATCCATAATGTGAAAATAACGCCCACATCTCTCTCAGACCATAACATTATAGAATTAACTATGTATGGTCCTAGGCAACCCACTGACACCCACCCCACCAGGAGGACTCAAGCAATATCCAACCTGAATTTCCACAGGGCGGACTGGAAGTCAATTCGCAGAGAGATTCGAAATCAAAACTGGCATGACAGCCTTTCTATACAAGACAATGACCTCAAACTAAGTCATTTTATATCAACTATACAAGGCATATGCACCAAATACGTGCCGTATAGAAAGACCAGCAAACATGCCAATAGAATTCCTAGAGACAGGAAAATCCTTATGAGACACAGAACAAAGGTCTCAAACCAGTTAAATAGAGAACTGGGGGATAGGAAAAGGGCTAAATTAAAACTAACACTGTTGGAAATAGAAAACAAGATTAAACTCTCCCATGAAAAGGAGAGAGCAGGGAAGGAAAAGAGAGCAGTAGAAAGCATAAAAACAAACCCCAAGGCTTTCTATAGATTTGCAAAATAGACTGCTACGGTGCAGTATAAGATAGGACCCCTATTCCTGCCTAATGGCTCACTGACTGCAG